>NW_002061355.1:0-2310 GCF_000150275.1 Trichoplax adhaerens
TTTTATTTATAGATTCATTATTATGCTTGATGTTACTTAACTAAACTTGCCTAATCTAAACTAATTTAGATTACCCTAGATAAGTAACAATGACTGAGAAATGCACTTTCAAAATCTTCTAACTATATCTTTATTCTCGAAAATGCAAGTCTAATTTAATATTCAAAATCAATCATTTAAATAGCTATTCTAGCCATAAAACCGGTTTACGATGTGTGATATATTTCGACCAATAAGACTTCGAGAATACATTAAATTATTCCTAGTCTAATCTAGTGAATTTGTAATATTACTATAGATTAACTTTATGTTTGTCCTAGCTTATAATTAACAGGATTTATATTGAAGTTGCCATTGACAATTCATATACCATATTTAGTATAATTTAACCTGTATTAGGAACAGGTTTGTATCGGCTATACTAAATCATCAAATAATTCATGCACATATCCAAATTAATAACTATCTTAACATGATACATATACATGTCTAAATTAAGTAAGTTATCATTCATCACGGTAGATTCACTACCGTGACACTTGATCAGGTATAGGAGACAAAAAGTAGAGTTGATAATTTGATGAAAGAAACTGCCATAGTACAAGGTCAGCGGAAGAGAAGAGTACTGCTCGTTATTGCAGATAGATGCGTGTGTTTTTCCTTAACACGGTAAAATTTATAACTATTTCCAGCTTTTAGATTGGAAATAAAGTAGCTATTAATGTCGTATTGCTTTCAATACATATGTATGCGTATTCCTTAGCAATTCCATACATGTATTATAAGATCATAGATTCCTAAAATTCCTAAAATTACTGTCTGCAAAAGTTTAGGTGTCTATCATATGGCATATTATTGTAGTATTACTCTTCATACCCCTGCTCTACCTCTACGATCATAAATACGAATGTCAATGACTACGCTGGCAGATATACGTAATACCTCGCAGTACTTGGCACAAAGCAAATAATGATCCAATAAGATTTTAATTTACGTGTAGTGATGGACTCATATTTGATTATACGGATAGCTATGTTTGATATAGTTAAGTTACTTTGAATAGATATTATCGTGAAGCTAATATTAAATGATTGCTAACTAATATATTAGAAATTGTTGATGACTAATAGTAGCCACTTGACTAATTATGGTACAAGATTTATGTAGCTAGAAATACTGTAGCTGTTAAGATGCCCTTCGGAGAAAGGGGCTAGACGTTAATAGAAGAGTAGTGACATCTTAAGTAGAATGATTTAGATTTTAGAAAATAATGATGTACTATTTGAGAAAAGGATTTAGTTTGATGACTCATGTCTGATTGTAGATTTATCAAATTGTCATAAATGGATTTAACTAAATGTATATAAGAACTGCAGAGATGAACTCACGAGGCAAAGAGATTTCACTTCGCTTTGAGCTCGGAATACCTTAGATTTTAGACTAGATTCCTGTAGTAATTAATTATCTCTCTACTATTTCTAAAATATTGTAATAAAAGCCTTTTAGAAAATACCATTTGACTAAAATAGTTATTGTGAGATGCATTTATTATATTATGCTATATAAGATCTCTGTAATTCAATATTCTGTAGAGTTAAGATCACAGTACTGGTAGCGTGAGCTAAGAAAAACAATAAGGTTATCTAATATGCAATACGCGTATACCGATAATTAATATTCAAAATACTGTAAGTTAAGCATTCGTTACGGCTAGGACATAATTTGGATTAAATTTATCGACAAAATTGAATTTTTAGCTCATATAAAAACATCATACTAAATACCGGCTACGATACTATCAATAGAACATTATTCTAATATATTTAATTTCGATCGTTTACAGCATATAAGCATTAAGTTGATGAATTTTTATTAGTAATAATAAACAATTCTTAAATAAAAAGTTCAATCTTTATATGTAATTCTACACAGTACTACTGTGCTAGTTAACATATACACGTTTAGCTCTATTCATTTTAAAAAATAAAATAACAGCTATTATTAATAGTAATCCGGACAATCCTGATAGAACAAATGTTGGAATCATGTATACGGACTCCGAAGAATGCGGTTTTATTGGAGTAGTTCTATTAGCCGGTGTTACTGTAGCATGAGTAGGTTGCATAGCAATTTGTGGAAGATACTGATTCCAAAAGGCTGTTTGCGTAGCAAAATGATTACTTGTAATTCGGAAATTGGGAGCAATCCATAAGTGCTGTCTTGTATCTTGTGTATATTTGAGCCACGTAATAGGAGAATTTAAATCTGTGGGGTTTCTAGAAATGTTATAAAGAGATAAAAATATATTTA
>NW_002061355.1:2767-3955 GCF_000150275.1 Trichoplax adhaerens
TCGTTGAATATTTTGGAGACTTATTAACTGCTGTACAGTTAATGCTTGTAGACATTTGACGATTAGTGATGTTGTATTTCTTGTACAGTTAGCTGCCGAACTAAATCGTTGAAAAGACTTCTTCGCGTTAGCAAGAGTTATTGGAAATAATGTACGTGATTTGATGTACGATGGTATTGCTCCGTAAGAACCACTTTGAGATATTACACCTCTAAATAATCCTTTACTAGAAGGCATAACTACGTGGTATATGTTATGTATGATAGACTGGTAATGTCTAGGAATTAGGGCAGATAAATTGCATAGCTGCCTAACTGATAAGATAACCGTATGATACTAATATCGTAACTGTATTGATACGTTCACTAGTAATTTACTAATACGTATGTAATATACAGTATATATCACTTGTGGGAAAGGCAACCCACAATAAAGAAGTGGACTCCACGCATCAGGCTACTTTGCTATGTCTAACCGAGCATTGCATGATTGACCTAGGGTCGCGATAGAGAACATAACGGTATATAGCAGATGAACCGCCTGCTGAATTTCCAGCTAACGTAATAAAATCTGGATTACCTCCAAAATTTTCAATATTATCTTTTACCCATTGCAGTGCAAGACTTTGATCTTTTAAACCATTATTAGCTAGTATAGCTCTTTTAGCAATGTCTTCTTCGCCGGATGTCATAAAACCTAGAATACCTATTCGATAGTTAATAGTAACTACGACGATATCTTCATGAGCAGCTAAGATTTGACCACCCCATCGTGCTCCTGAACCACCACGGTATCCACCACCATGGATGTAAAACAATACAGACATATTCCCAGCTCTAGAAGGATTAGAAGTGAATATGTTTAGGTATAAACAGTCTTCGCTAGTTTTACTGGCTAGTGAGTTCGGTTCAGTATAAAAGTCTAACGGAAGTCTCTGAGGACATGTATATTGATATTGTGTAGCATTTAAGACGCCATTCCAAGATTTGACTGGTACAGGCGGTTTAAATCGTAATTCATTAATAGGTGGTTGAGCGTACGGAATACCAAAATAGGCGAATTGAGTTCGATCGTTCGTTATAATCGTTTTTCCACTAACTAAACCGTTTTTCGTAGGAATAATAAGTTGTGCGTTAGAAAATGGCATTATAATAGCCAACACTATAATAAAGCATGCTAAGATTTGAA
>NW_002061354.1:0-1562 GCF_000150275.1 Trichoplax adhaerens
GCGCATTAACAATCGCAAGGTGATTTGAATGGAGCTTTAGAAGATTTTAACAAATCTTTAAGAATAAAATCAGAATGGTCAGAAAGTGAAGATATCCATATTAGTGAGTCTTATCTTAAAGTTGCAAGTATTTATGGCAATCAAAGCAAGTATAATGACGCTCTATCGATGTACAACAAATCACTGAAGATTAAACTAACACAACTTGGTGACAGTCATCCAAGTATTGCTGTAACTTATAGCAATATTGGGCAAGTCTATAATGATCAAGGCAAGTATGACGACGCTCTATCGATGTATAATAAATCACTGAAGATTGACCTAACACAACTTGGTGACAATCATCCAAGTATTGCTGTAACTTATTGCAATATTGGGCAAGTCTATAATCATCAAGGCAAGTATGACGACGCTCTATCGGTGTATAACAAATCACTAAAGATTAACTTAACACAAGTTAATAACAATCATCCAAGTATTGCTACGACATATCTCAACATTGGTGGTGTCTATATTCATCAAGGCAAGTATGACGACGCTCTATCGATGTTTAACAAGTCACTGAAGATTCGACTAACACAACTTGGTGACAATCATCCAAGTATTGCTGTAACTTATAGCAATATTGGGCTAGTCTATAATCATCAAGGCAAGTATGACGACGCTCTATCGATGTATAACAAATCACTGAAGATTCAACTAACACAACTCAATGACAATCATCCAAGTATTGCTATGACATATCACAACATTGGTGATGTCTATAGTGATTCAGGTAAGTATGACGATGCTCTATCGATGTATAACAAATCACTGAAGATTCAACTAACACAACTTAATAACAATCATCCAAGTATTGCTACGACATATCACAGCATTGGTAAAGTCTATAAAGATCAAGGCAAGTATGACGACGCTCTATCTATGTATAACAAGTCACTAAAGATTCTACTAACACAACTTGATGACAATCATCCAAGTATTGCTGTAACTTATAGCAATATTGGGCTAGTCTATAAATATCAAGGCAAGTATGACGACGCTCTATCGATGTATAACAAATCGCTGAAGATTCAACTAATACAACTTGATGACAATCATCCAAGTATTGCTACGACTTATCACAACATTGGTAGTGTCTATAGAGATCAAGGCAAGTATGACGACGCTCTATCGATGTATAACAAATCACTAAAGATTCTACTAACACAACTTAATGACAATCATCCAAGTATTGCTGCGACATACCACAACATTGCTGATGTCTATAATCATCAAGCCAAGTATGACGACGCTCTATCGATGTATAACAAATCACTGAAGATTAAACTAACACAACTTGATGACAATCATCCAAGCATTGCTACGACTTATCACAACATTGGTGGTGTCTATAATGATCAAGGCAACTATGACGACGCTCTATCGATGTATAACAAATCACTGAAGATTCAACTAACACAACTTGGTGACAATCATCCAAGTATTGCTGCGACATATCACAACATTGGTGTTGTCTATAATCATCAAGGCAAGTATGACGACGCTCTATCGATGTATAA
>NW_002061354.1:1798-4170 GCF_000150275.1 Trichoplax adhaerens
TAACTTAACACAACTTGGTGACAATCATCCAAGTATTGCTACAATATATCACAACATTGGTGTTGTCTATGAAGATCAAGGCAAGTATGACGACGCTCTATCGATGTATAACAAATCACTGAAGATTCGACAAACACAACTTGGTGACAATCATCCAAGTATTGCTACGACATATAACAACATTGGTGGTGTCTATTTACATCAAGGCAAGTATGACGACGCTCTATCGATGTATAACAAATCGCTGAAGATTCAACCAACACAACTCGGTGACAATCATCTAATTATTCCTGCGACATATCACAACATTGGTAGTGTCTATATACATCAAGGCAAGTATGACGACGCTCTATCGATGTATAACAAATCACTGAAGATTCAACTAACACAATTTGGCGACAATCATCTAAGTATTACTGTAACTTATAGCAATATTGGGCAAGTCTATAATCATCAAGGTAAGTATGACGACGCTCTATCGATGTATAACAAATCGCTGAAGATTGAACTAACACAACTTGGTGACAATCATCCAAGTATTGCTACGACATATATCAACATTGGTAGTGTCTATAAAGATCAAGGCAAGTATGACGACGCTCTATCGATGTATAACAAATCACTGAAGATTCTACTAACACAACTTGGTGACAATCATCCAAGTATTGCTTTAACTTATAACAATATTGGGCAAGTCTATAGAGATCAAGGCAAGTACGACGACGCTCTATCGATGTATAACAAATCACTGAAGATTCGACTAACACAACTTGATGACAATCATCCAAGTATTGCTATAACTTATAGCAATGTTGGGCAAGTCTATAACGATCAAGGCAAGTATGACGACGCTCTATCGATGTATAACAAATCACTGAAGATTAAACTAACTCAACTTGGTCACAATCATCCAAGTATTGCTGCGACATATCACAGTATTGCTGATGTCTATAAAGATCAAGGCAAGTATGATGATGCTCTATCGATGTATAACAAATCACTGAAGATTAAACTAACACAACTTAATGACAATCATCCAAGTATTGCTACGACATATCACAACATTGGTGTTGTCTATAAAGATCAAGGCGAGTATGACGACGCTCTATCGATGTGTAACAAATCACTGAAGATTCAACTAACACAACTTGGTCACAATCATCCAGGTATTGCTGCGACATATAACAGCATTGGTAGTATCTATAAAGATCAAGGCAAGTATGACGACGCTCTATCGATGTATAACAAATCACTGAAGATTAAACTAACACAACTTGGTCACAATCATCCAAGTATTGCTACGACTTATCACAACATTGGTAATGTCTATAAAGATCAAGGCAATTATGACGACGCTCTATCGATGTATACAAATCGCTGAAGATTCAACTAACACAACTTGGTCACAATCATCCAAGTATTGCTACGACATATCTCAGTATTGGTAGTGTCTATAAAGATCAAGGCAAGTATGACGACGCTCTATCAATGTTAAACAAGTCACTGCAAATCTTTTTAGTAACGCTAGGTGAGAACCATCTTCATACTGCCCAGCTGTATCGAAGTCAAGCTGTAGTCTATTGTAAACTGTTGAATTTTCGTCAAGCAATCTCATTATATCGAAAGTCCATTAACAGTCTACGCAATGTCTACGGAGAGAGTCATCCTCAAATTGTCGAGGATGAGAAACATATTGATTACTGTTCCAATCAATTGCAAGAAAACGAGAAGGAGCCTTCTCCATTAGAAATAGCCAACATGACTCGACAGCTTTTGGCTCAATATGCAGACAATCAAACAGTCATCGACGACCAATCGCCATCATCACTAGGTGATTTGTGTAATTGATTACTACTGTAGCAGTCTTGCATCTGTCCAACGCATTCTCATCTCTTGTTTTGATCAATAGAAGCAGAAAGCGAATACTCTAGTCAATTTGGAAAAGCAGTAGATAATAGCAGACAACAGCGCCAAGGTAAGTCTATGTTGTATATATAGTTAGTAATAGATTAAATACGATATCTTAACCATAAAGGCATAAATAAAGGAAACACTGTACTGTATATGTACGTATATGATGATTGTATGGTAGTACTTGTAATACAGTAGGTGATAATATTCTAAAAGGCGGGCTGATAAGTTACTAATTGTAGTGCGAAGTATAAACTGTAATCGTATCGAGGTGTAACCTCGTGTAGCTATAAATACCGATCAACTAATAATAAAATGCAGTTATCAATCTTACTCACGGAGTGAACTTATTATTAAAGAACAAAACAGTCTATATACAGCATTGAATCAGTTGACTAATTGGATAATATTGCACACTGACTTACTGGCTCAAGTTCGCAAATGTATCCGAATTCAATAAC
>NW_002061353.1:0-935 GCF_000150275.1 Trichoplax adhaerens
CGTGTTGTGTGTCTGATGGATGGAAGAAAACTGATTGCAGAGAACATGCTTTTGGATATTCCCCTCCCACTAGATCACTCGACACTACCCTTTGAGACTATGCCTCGACAGCAGACTGTTGTATATTGAAATTGAACTAGCTATTTTGTCCAATGTCAGCATTACGCATCTAATCGCTAACCATATGTTATCCTACACTAGTGTACATTCAACGATCAATGAACGAGTCTTACCTTTTACAGAGAGAAGGAAGTTCTGAGCAAGACGTCTGGTTAGTCGTCAGTGGGAGCAATTTGTTTCTGGATTGGAGGAATAGAATGATGACTTGTGATCAAACGCTAAACGACACCAAAGAGAGCATGGAAAAATGAATGCATTCATTTCATTGGAATGATTTTCAATGTACAAATTAAAATTGGGATACACTGTCAGAAACAGCGTCCAACTGCAGTATTGACAAATATCAAGAAAAATAGGCTACGGCAAAATCATAACATTGCTTGGTCATCGCCTTTCATCCTCTTACCTCGTCCGTGAATTTGGATTGTTTCAGTCTTCAGCACAATGATAACTTGACTCAAGAAAGGCAAACTAAAATGGATAAGATAAAAAGCAATTAAACAACTTGAAATTCAAGTAACATTACAACAACTGTGCTCGCTTTTCCTCCATCATCAAGAACAACATCCACTAATATTAATAAATAGTAAACAGTCGAGTACTTACTTAGGAGACTTGGGCAAAACAGCGTGGAGAAATAAAAACACTCCAGCAGATGCGTCCTATATATACCATCGGCAGGTCAATCTTGCCCAATGTCCACGTGACCTAATGCAATGGAGGAGAGGCTGTCATGGCTGCTATTGTTATGCTAATGGCGATGATTGAACACAAAGGAGGGACTAGTCCTAATGGAGTGTGGTGGCGGGCGGAAG
>NW_002061353.1:1424-2551 GCF_000150275.1 Trichoplax adhaerens
GCNTACGATGGGCTGCACTATGATCCAAGAGAATTCAAAGATTACATTCCCGATCAAAGTCTTGCCATTGAATTATAAATTCCACGACAATCTAGCATCCCTGCGGTGTTTCGGCACATGCAGGGCAATGCAAGATTGGAGCCGTTAATGCAACAGTGCAGTTGATTTCTCGCAAGGGTACAGTACTATCTGCTTCTGCAATCTCCAGTACTGGACTGGAGCGTACTGTACACTGTAGCCTACGGTATGCAGCCGCCTAAATTAGACTCCATATCATCCAGTACAGTACTGTACTGGAATGGATTGGATTGTAACCTGGATTGTACAGTACTGTACGGTACTGTACACTGTGAAAACATAGATGGAGAAATGACGTCACTGTACTGTACGCTCTGCACCTGCTTCAAGGACGCTGAATATCGTACTGGTGTACACTGACGTCATTTCTCCATCTGTGTTTTCACTACAGTACTTTACACTCAGTGTGAGTACAGTATAAAGACTGTGTACTGATTAGTACTGGAAAGGTCTGTCCAAATGGTTGAAAATGTTTCACTGCCAAGCCTGCATTGACCACTACTGATTGTCCAGTCCATTTTTGCAGGACTGTACAGCATGCAAATGGACAGCTTTTAGACCCATCCACTCATGGACGGTAGTAGTGAAGTCAAGCAATAAAATCTCACCTCCAAACTCCCAGTATAGCTGGCAAATGGACAGCTTTTAGACCCATCCACTGCGTTCATGGATGGTAGTAGTGAAGGGAAGCAAAAAAGTCTCACTTCACCAGCTGTCCACAGTGCCATGTACTGTACCCTACAGTACAGTACTGCAGTCATCATCGTGTACACTGTACTGTACAGTACAGTACAGTACTGTACTGCACGGACAGTCTCCAGTGCACGTGACGCACTTTATACTGTAGCCTTGGCCACACTCAGTGTTGCGTTGTTGTCCAGGTCCAACCAGGTGCAACATGGACAACTGATTCAAATGGACTGTTAGATAGAAAAATAAAATAATATTGATATACTCGCCTGCAGCTTACAAGAATTCAACCAATTGATTGGACTTCAAAGGTCGCATCCTTTTTTATTTCTCCATGCCTATGGACCAGTGTTATATTC
>NW_002061353.1:3038-4186 GCF_000150275.1 Trichoplax adhaerens
CTCTGTAGCATATTTACTAAATACAACTACTGTACGTAGGCTAAGAAAAAGGGATGATAGAAAGGAATTTTGTGTCATAGGTAACTGCGTCTATTTACAATTGAATATATTCATTTCAAATTTTACCCACCAATAGCAATGCCGCATATTGGTCGACATATGTACAGTACGTATCCGATTGATTGGGGAGGGGGCGATTGTCCGATTTGCTGTACCGTCGCTGCCGCCCCAAAATACATGTTGCAATTACAATCTGCATGCAATGCATTCCGTTGATCGAATTTCTGAACTGTGTACTCAGCACTTTGTTCACATTTGTCGCTAGTACACCCACTGTCGTTTACTTGCGGTTAAAATAAAACACAGAAAATAAATAAACAAACATTGAAATAGCTTCAGCACGTTTGGGTGGTCATTTCGTCACTAAATAAATAACGCTCGCAAGAAATAGCAAGGCCGTCACCAAACGTATGCTTTCCAATCCTACACAGACTCCTATTTTTTCTTTATCAGCTCTTACTGTATTGTTCTTATTTTATTCCTTTTGCTTAATGATTACCAAGCCATAATTCGTATCTAATGATATCGATCATCAATTAATCAACTGCAAAGTCTGCATAAACTAAGCTACAGCACAACTACTGTCGTTAAATAGAGTCTCGAGTTTCGCGCACCAAAGATCAAGTTTTCATGCGCATACTCCATGCATGATTTCTCCTACATTTGCATGCAAGTAAAGATAAACATGGAAATTTATCAACGCTACGCCATTTTATACTATGCAGTATTATCAAGACCTAAAAATCTGCAAACGAGATCCTTGTCTTTCATCAAGTCAATGATTAATTAATTTTCATCAATAGTCCATGATCGTTTACATTATTGCAATGGCCATGACAACTGCTACAGTAGTGGTCTGGGTCCTGTTCTGTGAAAGGTCAAGGTATTCCTTGATATTGGTAAAAATGATGAAATGATATTCGCCAATACGATGATTTACAGTTACAGCAAAGCCAAATTTTAGCATTCTTCCTTGCGTTACATTGAGAACTTTTCCGTATCATGATCAACATCCAATTGTATCTGTACTCGATCAAATGCTGCAGTGCATTATAGCCACCCTGTTTAATGGTGGAAATTTACTTATT
>NW_002061352.1:0-4153 GCF_000150275.1 Trichoplax adhaerens
GAATTCTTTCTATCCTCTTCCTACTCGCCAAACGAGAAGAGGACTATTTTGGGTTGAAAAGCGAGAAAGGCAAGAGGATTGTCATAGTAACCAATGAAGACTGTCCTTTGGGTTGACTACCCTGGATGATATTATGCCGCATTTGCCGATACTATCGTATCCTATTCTATTTCTAAGCTGGTTGAAATTGATGTTGGATTACTAGTCTATAGGATATACTGCATGGCTAGCATGACCATTGGGCTATATTAGCAAGTATCGATAGGAAAAGTTTCCAAATCGAGAAGCAAGTACGACAAGAAATTCCATCGATATCACTGACAATCTTACTCACCTCCAACATGGTAGACCACGGCGTCACTTTGAGCTTCAAGAGAGACTTTTGGAGATTTTTGTGCCATTGCTGTAACAAATTCTCTCAAGTCTTCCCTTGATTTCCAATTTGGCCTCTTTCTTTTAGCTATTGGCTGTTCTTCGCTTAATGGTGGCTTGCTTTTTCTTCACTTTGGACTTGCAATGGCTCCAATAGTTGGCAGTTGAATGAGATTGTTGGCTGAATGAGAGGCTACAGTATCATCGACGATCTAGTGTATTGCATACTGTATAGTTGTCAGTATGGAAGATTATTGATCCCTTTTGAAGGCGGGTTGACTGCACTGACCAGGGTGTTGAAAGCCATGTCATAGTGAAATCGATCGAGACGGTCGGTGTTGATACTAATTCCTCTAGATGCTATCGGTGTATTGGATACTAGATAGTCTTGTCGATCCACTTGGGTACGGTACTCATTGTGGTCTCGTTCGGCTCCAAACCCGGACTGCATTCGGACCGCACTGGATCGGATCCGGATCCGGATCCGACCCAACTCGGACAGTTGGCCATCACCTTATATTCTGTCTACTAGGATGGAAGAGACGAAGACAACTTTTCACTTTACTAAAAGAAAAACCTTTTAATGTACTAAAACAAGATGTTTTAGTACTTGAGGATAGTGCCCAACTAGCAGCTCATTTGGATGGCAATCGCGGGCAGGATAGTGTTTTCTTTCCCATTTCAAGAGAACCTTTTAATGTACTAAAACAAGATGTTTTAGTAGTTGAGGATCATGCCCAACTAGCAGCTCATTTGGATGGCAATCGCGGACAGGATGGTGTTTTCTTTCCCATTTCAAGAGAACCTTTTAATGTACTAAAACAAGATGTTTTAGTAGTTGAGGATCATGCCCAACTAGCAGCTCATTTGGATGGCAATCGCGAACAGGATAGTGTTTTATTTCCCATTGACGGTTCAGTTGAGGTGACCAGAAGACAACCTTTCACTTTACTAACAGAAAAACCTTTTAATGTACTAAAAGAAGACGTTTTAGTAGTTGAAGATAATGCCCAACTAGCAGCTCATTTGGATGGCAATCGCGGACAGGATAGTGCTTTCTTTCCCATTTCAAGAAAACCTTTTAATGTACTAAAACAAGATGTTTTAGTACTTGAGGATAATGCCCAACTAGCAGCTCATTTGGATGGCAATCGCGAACAGGATAGTGTTTTATTTCCCATTGACGGTTCAGTTGAGGTGACCAGAAGACAACCTTTCACTTTACTAACAGAAAAACCTTTTAATGTACTAAAAGAAGACGTTTTAGTAGTTGAAGATAATGCCCAACTAGCAGCTCATTTGGATGGCAATCGCGGACAGGATAGTGCTTTCTTTCCCATTTCAAGAAAACCTTTTAATGTACTAAAACAAGATGTTTTAGTACTTGAGGATAATGCCCAACTAGCAGCTCATTTGGATGGCAATCGCGAACAGGATAGTGTTTTATTTCCCATTGACGGTTCAGTTGAGGTGACCAGAAGACAACCTTTCACTTTACTAACAGAAAAACCTTTTAATGTACTAAAAGAAGACGTTTTAGTAGTTGAAGATAATGCACAACTAGCAGCTCATTTGGATGGCAATCGCGGACAGGATAGTGCTTTCTTTCCCATTTCAAGAAAACCTTTTAATGTACTAAAACAAGATGTTTTAGTACTTGAGGATAATGCCCAACTAGCAGCTCATTTGGATGGCAATCGCGGACAGGATAGTGCTTTCTTTCCCATTTCAAGAAAACCTTTTAATGTACTAAAACAAGATGTTTTAGTACTTGAGGATAATGCCCAACTAGCAGCTCATTTGGATGGCAATCGCGGGCAGGATAGTGTTTTATTTCCCATTGACGGTTCAGTTGAGATAACCAGAAGACAACCTTTCACTTTACTAAAAGAAAAACCGACATAATGTAGTAATAGAAAACCTTTTAATGTACTAAAACAAGATGTTTTAGTAGTTGAAGATAATGCCCAACTAGCAGCTCATTTGGATGGCAATCGCGGACAGGATAGTGCTTTATTTCCCATTGATGGCTCAATTGAGATGACCAGCAGCAGAATTTGTTGCATCTTTTTGACTATACCTACCGCCGCTGCCTCCTTTTCCAAAAGTTCCCCCACCGACTGAATGTTTAACAAACGCTTGCATAACCAAGTGGTGCACCGTGTCTCTTTTTTTATCTTGCAGCAGCACTGTAAAGCTACTGTAGGGATGGCATGGATTGGGTCATTAAGATCAAAATATAACGACAGCAATAGGAGGACGACGAATGAAATAGATAAATCACTTGCACAATATATTGTGTTGAAAAATTGGCACTACTTGAACAATCCTTCTTGATCAGCCGATAGCTTTTCCATTATTTTGCCTCAGTGGCCTTGCAAATTCATCTTCTATCCTTGCATTCGCCTTCTTGCACTGCATAGGATGATATAAATACCGTAAATACTGTACAGTAGAATGAATTTACAAGATTGGAGACTTTGATCGTCGCTAATCATTCATACTGTGGTCGCTGTTGTGCATGCACTGTTGCACACTCATTGCACAGTAGACCCAATCATCCGATAATTGTGTCTTCAAATGTACAATTCTAACAGGCTGATCAGTGATGATAACTGCTATTGCTGTTCAATAAACTGCGCACATATCGAAGCCGACAATTTCAGTCAGTATCAGCTGCAGGGATTACTTGATCAGCTGTAGTAGGAAAGAGATTGTGAACCACCGTAGAGTTATGTATAGTTGAATATACAACTAATTTGGACTACTGGCGATGCAATCAATAAATACATTACAGTACAATGAATTTGCAAGATTGGAGCGTTATTTCTCTACTGTACTGTAGCTCATTTCATTTTGAGTAGAATCTAGCTAATTTTGTCCATCGCGCAAGTTGTCTCCATTCCAATTGTGCCCAACCTCTAGAGCTCAGCAAAGTCAAGCCGAAACCCGACTTGAAATCAACTCGAGCCAAGGCGGTTTTCGTCTTGACAATTTCTGTATCACTACACAGTATTTGTATGGCGATTGTACTCATTTTGGGTTAGAAAATCGATAATTGCAATCGGGTTCATATTTCCAACGCAGGCCAATCTGCTAAGGCTACAGTAGGTTGTGCATCGTTCTAGTGTTACAGTAAAGTGGCCAGCGTCTTTGCAAAGATCCTTGCAAATCTACTAAGGCTACACTTGGTTGTGCATCGTAGAGTATACCGGTCCAGTGGTAACCCTGTAGAGTAAAATGGCCAGGATCCTTGCAAAGATCATTGCAAATCTGCTAAGGCTACAGTAGGTTGTGCATCGTAGAGTACGCCATTCTAGTGGTAGAGTAGAATGGCCAGCATCTTTGCAAGGATCCTTACAAATCTGCTAAGACTACAGTAGATTGTGCATCGTAGAGGACACCGTTCTAGCGGTCGAGTAGAGTAAAATGGCCAGCATCTTTGCAAGGATCCTTACAAATCTGCTAAGACTACAGTAGATTGTGCATCGTAGAGGACACCGTTCTAGCGGTCGAGTAGAGTAAAATGGCCAGCATCTTTGCAAAGATCTGCGAAAATCTGCTAAGGCTACAGTAGGTTGTACATCGTAGAGTACACCGTTCTAGCGGTCGAGTAGAGTAAAATGGCCAGCATCTTTGCAAGGATCCTTGCAAATTTGCTAAGGCTACAGTAGGTTGTGCATCGTAGAGTACGCCATTCTAGCGGTAGAGTAGAATGGCCAGCATATTTGCAAGGATCCTTACAAATCTGCTAAGGCTAAAGTAGGTTGTGCATCGTAGA
>NW_002061351.1:0-1132 GCF_000150275.1 Trichoplax adhaerens
TTGTTCTTGCTGATATTTTATTTCTTTGGTCTTAAATAGCTTACAGACAATTTACTTTTAACGGTTTATAAAGAATCATTAGGAGTTTATACTGTATAGTCCATCAGTTTCAGCGAATAGGATTAGTATCATTTTGTGAAGTTGTAAGCACATGGATAGGTACCTATATTCTCGTTGACTTACATCATCTCTTTAGGAAATAAATGGGGATAAATGAAGAAATAAATCTGCTTATGGTTAATTACATTGTACGAGTTAAATATACGTACTAACTGTAAATATGAGTAAACATATGGCTAAAGCGTTTCACTTCACAAACCGGAAATTGCTTCATTTAGATTAGATTGACGGATAATAAATGATACGTGTACGCGTATGATAATAAAAAGGACTACATAGTCAACACGACTATACTCTAGATTTTTGCAAATTAGTATTTTCTTAAATCGCAGTTAGGTGTATCGTTTATTAAGAGATTTACTTCTAGAGAATAAGGCTTGAACTTGGGAGGTGAGTTGACTGCGATTATTTTCAGTTATAAATACATATTTTGTTACTTTGGTAGACTATACAACTGCAATAACCTAATCTATATTCTTCTACTCACTATCCTAAAATTCAAATATCATACTCTACTTAATTTTTAGTAATGTAGGTCTGACACGAAGCAAATGCAGTGATTTCGAATTTAGAATTACCCATAAATCGATCTTATTTATGACAGATTAGATTGTAAACTTATCATCTTAAACATCACGATTTCTTTACTACGTATCTAAAATCGTCGCAAATTATTTATCCTAGACGGAACAGTGTTCTACTCGACTTATTTGTATGCCAAAAGTGTACTTGAAGGAAGCGTGATGACATCAAAAATTGGAGCTAATGTGTTAGCGTAATAAATTAGATTGCAAGCTCATCGTCTTAAAACAAAACGATAATAATCTTTTTCTTCCTGATCTTTTATCTCTTTAGTCTTAAATAGCTTACAGAGAATTGAATTTTTTCGGTTTACAAAGAATCATTCTGGGGTTTATGTAGTTAATCATTTTTTTTGTATAANATATGATCAGTGCCTCTTTATGAAGTTGAAGGCTATTCCCATTCACTTACATTACCTCTTTACAAAATA
>NW_002061351.1:1243-3996 GCF_000150275.1 Trichoplax adhaerens
GATGCTGTTAATTGATTATTACTAATTATTTATTTTACCAATTTAGATAATTTAACAAGTCGAAATCAAGCAACTAGTAGTCGAACTAAAGCTTCTAAAAGTAATATTTAAAGCATCATTAGACTATTCTCTGTGATCCTCTTTTAAATAAAAGTATTTTAATATATATCCTACTTTATGTCAATCTAGAAAGAGCTGCAAGTTCCACTCATACAACAGATAGCCAAGTTCGACAAGTGAAAAGTAACAATATAAGCGTCATAAAAATACTCTGGCAGATGTTATTTACATGATGATATTTTTTCTAAATGTATTTTATTTATATTCATTAATAGTAACTGTTGCAGTTATCAAGTATATTTAATTCTTAATTTATCAATCTATTATGCAATTTGCTATAACTACTGTATATTAGCGTCCCGTTGCTCGAATTTAAAACAGTTTGACGTTAATTGTATCGCATATAATAATCACATGTATTAAATTTCTGATTACTTTTAAAACTAGAAAATCGGATATCATCTTCATCTTCTAACAAACAAGTAAAATCGACGTTACCTGACGATATCACACCAAAGCAGATAGAGCCTGTCAATACAGGTATACAAAATATACATATTCAGTGAAAGAGTAGGACGTATATAAATTAGTTAGTCTTACATTTCTAAGATATGCTGCTGTCTTCGTAAGATATTTTAATTGTATACCGATGATGCCTACTGAAAATGAGTAATATTAATTGTATCTGTTACTGTGGTAGTTTAATCACGGAAAACTGCCGTAAAATACTATCCAATTAATTGATCAATCCAAGAGTTTCCTTGGTTAATACAAAGTTATAATTTGAACACAGTACATAAATTTTATACAATATTTAAAAATATTTAAGTGATTGATTAGTAATGAGTTAAAGATTATAGTTAATGAAAGACTGCAGTAAGAACATCTACCTTGTAACACATAAGACTAAAGTGTATCTTGTTATATTTTTCACTTGTTAAGCGTACGCGTATTTCCAGAATAGATTAATATGGCCTTATTCATTTTGATTCACATCAGCGTTACGGAATATTTATTTTGTTTGCATGAGCGACAGTTCCTAAATTTTAAGATAACCCTGTCTTATTTATATCAGGAATCACTTTACAAGTTAGTTAGATGTTCAAATACTCTTGCTATTAGATTAAGGACATTGTTTATAGAGTTTTATTAATCGTGTTTATCTTGTACCAGTGTAGAACTTGGTAGTAGTTTTATCGTTAAGTTCATAAACATGTACTATGAGTTGCATTTATAATGCGAAAATAATTGTTGTAGCTCAAAAGACGAAAGGCATCAGTGACATGTCCTTTGCTAATTTATTCAATCTTNCAATATATATAATTTATTTCATAATTACAAATCCGTCTTCCAAAGCTTTTAAAATATTTTAAATAGTTTGACATTAATTGTATTACTTATAATAATCACAAGTATCACAATTCTGGTTGCTTTTATAACTAGAAAATCGTATATCTTCTACATCTTCTACCGAACCCGTAAAATCGACATTATCTGACAATACCACACCGATGCAGACAGCGCCTATGAATACAGGTATAATAGCTTACCAAACTGCAATATAAGCTACTTTATCATAAATTATATATTATCTTACATTGTATTAGTTCTACGCGTAACTACAATATAAAGATTAAAAGGTTCATGATTGTATATAACACTATACATAATTATATACGAGTAATACACGAAGATTTTTAATTTATAATTTCTATTTACGTAGCTATATCGATAGGTAAGAATTTTAAAGCTTTTGATATACGGATATTGCTGTAATTTAACAGTACCGTAAATATTTGTCGATGCTTAAATTAAAAAGAGATGATGTATGTAGGCAGACTGCATTCAAACTGAGGTAGATTACTATCCAATGAATTGATCAATCCGATAGTTTCCTTATTTATTACAGGGCTATAATTTTAACATAGAATATCGATTTTATTCAAAACTTGAAATAACTTCAATGATTAATTTAACAATAAGAGATTGCAGTTAATATCTAAAAGAATGAAGTAACAACTTCTGCCTTCTAACACATAGGACGAAGATATACCTAGTTATATTTGTACTTGTTTAACGCACGTAAATAAATGAGTTAGTCTGTTATTTCTAAGATCTGCTGTTGTCTTCGTAAGATATTTTACCTGTATACGATGACGTCGACTGATATCGAATAATATTAATCGTATCTGTTACTGTGCTAGTCTTAATACGAAAAACTGATATAAAATACTACCCAATTAATTGATCGACCCGAGGGTTTCCATGTTTAATATAGAGTTGTAATTTGAACATGGTATGTCAATTTTATACAATATTTAAAATTCTTGAAATGATTTACTGCTAAAAAGTTGTAGATTATAGTTCAATGAAAGAATTTTGTAAGAACATCTACCTTCCAACACATAAGACTTAAGTACACCTAGTTATGTTTTCATTTGTTTAACGTAAGCGTATTTCCTGAATAGATTAATATGGGCTTATTCTTTTAATTCATCATTAGTGTCGCGCAATATTCAGTTTTGTTTGCGTGAGTGACAGTTCGTTAAATCTGCGATAAAACCTATCTTTTTATATCAAAAATCACTTTAGAAATTCATTAGACGTTCAAACGCTCTTGCTACTAGATTAAGGATATTGTTTGTTGAGTTTTACTAGTCGTGTTTATCCAGTGCAAGTTTTGAATATGCCAG
>NW_002061350.1:0-5295 GCF_000150275.1 Trichoplax adhaerens
ACAGCATATCTTAGAATAATAGACTAACTAATTTATTTACGTCCTACTCTTTTACTGAATATGTATATTTTGTATACCTGTATTGACAGGCTCTATCTGCTTTGGTGTGATATCGTCAGGTAACGTCGATTTTACTTGTTTGTTAGAAGATGAAGATGATATCCGATTTTCTAGTTTTAAAAGTAATCAGAAGTTTAATACATGTGATTATTATATGCGATACAATTAACGTCAAACTGTTTTAAATTCGAGCAACGGGACGCTAATATACAGTAGTTATAGCAAATTGCATAATAGATTGATAAATTAAGAATTATATATATTTGATAACTGCAACAGTTACTATTAATGAATATAAATAAAATACATTTAGAAAAAGTATCATCATGTAAATAGCATCTGCCAGAGCATTTTTATGACGCTTATATTGTTACTTTTCACTTGTTGAACTAGGCTATCTGTTGTATGAGTGGAACTTGCAGCTCTTTCTAGATTGACATAAAGTAGGATATATATTAAAATACTTTTATTCAAAAGAGGATCTTTGAGAATAGTCTAATGATGCTTAAATATTACTTTTAGAAGCTTTAGTTCGACTACTAGTTGCTTGATTTTGACTAGTTAAATTATCTAAATTGGTAAAATAAATAATTAGTAATGATTAATTACCAGCATCCTTTACATTATAGTTTCCTTTTGATTCTTCTTCATTTTCCCTTTCCGCATTTTCTAAGATTCCTATCACTGGCGAATTAATGGTAGATAGAACCTCACAAAATACACCATATGCTCGATTACCACATTCCGGTAAAATATCCAACAATTTTCCCATTTTCCTGTGATAATAGTTGTCACAGTTTATATTATCCACATGATACATTTTTACAACTAAGCTATATCATCGTATCGTATTGCAGACTTACTCATAATCGGTTGGCTGACATACAATGAATTCCTTTAGATAATGTGTTAGAATTTCTCGACTATATAAGTGATTACAAATAGGCTTCACACTTGATTTGCATTCCTCAATAATTTCGACGTAGTGGCTTCGTAAGATATGTTTATGTATTTCCAACATTCCAATTCTGCTGATCTTATATTTTGGTATTGTTGATGCTAAAGCAAATAATCAAAAAATATTTAAATTAATTATTTTTCGTTTGTTGTAATATTATAAGATATTCATATATGCGTTACAGCAGCTACGATTGTAATTATCGAAAAATAATTCAAACATAGCCCATAGATATATTGACAACTTTGCCTAACTAACCACGCTCTTCCTCAGTTAACGACATAGGAATGTCCTCTCCGTTATTGCTAGAAGCATCGACTGTTAAATCCAAGAGATAAAGAATCATTATTAAACCAATTTATAAGGTTATAGATTTCATTTAATAAGTCAACGAGTTCGATCCGCCGTACAATAAAGTACATACTTTTAAAAAAATTTTACTGGAAAGTTTGTCTTTTGTTATTACTGTTATTTCAGTTAGTAAATTTATGACAACATCGTTTCAAATGTATGAGCGCTATTATTGATAACTTATCGATTGAATTAGAAATTAATGTTGAAATAGATCAGCAAATCTTGGAAATAGCAGACTAACTCATTTATTTACGTGCGTTAAGCAAGTACAAATATAACTAGGTATATCTTCGTCCTATGTGTTAGAAGGCAGAAGTTGTTACTTCATTCTTTTAGATATTAACTGCAATCTCTTATTGTTAAATTAATCATTGAAGTTATTTCAAGTTTTGAATAAAATCGATATTCTATGTTAAAATTACAGTCGTATAATAAATAAGGAAACTATCGGATTGATCAATTCATTGGATAGTAATCTACCTCAGTTTGAATGCAGTCTGCCTACATACATCATCTCTTTTTAATTTAAACGTCGACAAATATTTACGGTACTGTTAAATTACAGCAATATCCGTATATCAAAAGCTTTAAAATTCTTACCTATCGATATAGCTACGTAAATAGAAATTATAAATTAAAAATCTTCGTGTATTACTCGTATATAATTATGTATAGTGTTATATACAATCATGAACCTTTTAATCTTTATATTGTAGTTACGCGTAGAACTAATACAATGTAAGATAATATATAATTTATGATAAAGTAGCTTATATTGCAGTTTGGTAAGCTATTATGCCTGTATTCATAGGCGCTGTCTGCATCGGTGTGGTATTGTCAGATAATGTCGATTTTACGGGTTCGGTAGAAGATGTAGAAGATATACGATTTTCTAGTTATAAAAACAACCAGAATTGTGATACTTGTGATTATTATAAGTAATACAATTAATGTCAAACTATTTAAAATATTTTAAAAGCTTTGGAAGACGGATTTGTAATTATGAAATAAATTATATATATTGGAAGATTGAATAAATTAGCAAAGGACATGTCACAGTTGCCTTTCGTCTTTAGAGTTGAGCTACAACGATTATTTTCGCATTATAAATGCAACTCATAGTACATGTTTATAAACTTAACGATAAAACTACTACCAAGTTCTACACTGGTACAAGATAAACACGATTAATAAAACTCTATAAACAATGTCCTTAATCTAATAGCAAGAGTATTTGAACATCTAACTAACTTGTAAAGTGATTCCTGATATAAATAAGACAGGGTTATCTTAAAATTTAGGAACTGTCGCTCATGCAAACAAAATAAATATTCCGTAACGCTGATGTGAATCAAAATGAATAAGGCCATATTAATCTATTCTGGAAATACGCGCGAGCTTAACAAGTTAAAAACATAACAAGATACACTTTAGTCTTATGTGTTACAAGGTAGATGTTCTTACTGCAGTCTTTCATTAACTATAATCTTTAACTCATTACTAATCAATCACTTAAATATTTTTAAATATTGTATAAAATTTATGTACTGTGTTCAACTTATAACTTTGCATTAACCAAGGAAACTCTTGGATTGATCAATTAATTGGATAGTATTTTACGGCAGTTTTCCGTGATTAAACTACCACAGTAACAGATACAATTAATATTACTCATTTTCAGTAGGCATCATCGGTACACAATTAAAATGTCTTACGAAGACAACAGCATATCTTAGAAATGTAAGACTAAGTAATTTATATACGTCCTACTCTTTTACTGAATATGTATATTTTGTATACCTGTATTGACAGGCTCTATCTGCTTTGGTGTGATATCGTCAGGTAACGTCGATTTTACTTGTTTGTTAGAAGATGAAAATGATATCCGATTTTCTAGTTTTAAAAGTAATCAGAAATTTAATACATGTGATTATTATATGCGATACAATTAACGTCAAACTGTTTTAAATTCGAGCAACGGGACGCTAATATACAGTAGTTATAGCAAATTGCATAATAGATTGATAAATTAAGAATTGAATATACTTGATAACTGCAACAGTTATCAAGTATGAAAAGAAATACATACTGTACTGTACTAGAGTTGACTGTAATCCGCAACAGCACAACCGGTATGAATGATCATCAGTACTAGAATGTATACTGGCTTCAATTAGCATGGACTCCCAGAAAAAACACCTTGGACTGCACCAGGGACTACTGCATGAAAAGGAAAGAAAGAGGGACGCAAAGCAGCCGTCAGTGCAAAATAATGTGCAGGCCTATCATTTTTCCCCTCATTCTACAGTACCGATGAAACCGTTGAATAACATTCATCATCTAAAGCAGAGCTTAGTGCTGTAACAGGCACAACTTAATTTCGAAAATATTAGTCAGTTCAGAATCGACTGTCTGCATACTAAAGTATGACCAAAATAGGCCAAATGTCTGTCCGTCCAAAGGAGTGTCCAGTCCAGGTATTTTTTTCTAGCAGCCCATAACTAAGGGCAATTGGGCATTCGTAACATCCCTTACGATACTAATTGCAACAGACTAAAATCACAGATGGTAATTACTGAACAAAACTATCGCTGGCATTACTGAGATCATGGTAGCATACCAGTAGAATCATTATTTTGATTCTGATTACATATAAAATTGAATGCATCAATTTTACCCTTCCTTTTACCTTGAGAGGTCGCTTCAGCTATTGGCTTTGAGCTTTGCTTTTCATCAGATTCTTTGTTTTGATTTTTCAATTCGTCCAATTTCTGTTCTATCCTTTCAGTTGCACCTTCTATCCGTTCAGTTCGGTTATCTGTCCTTTCAGTTGTACCGTCGATTCTGTCAGTTCTGTCATCAATCCTTTCAGTTGTATCTTCTATCCGTTCAGTTCGGCCATCTATCCTTTCAGTTCTGTCGTCAATCCTTTCAGTTGTACCTTCTATCCGTTCAGTTCTGTTATCTATACTTTCTAAAAGACGTTTCACTTTGTCACATAGTTCAGCAAAACAATCCGATAGTGAATTATTTTTTTCCGCAATTTCTTTTATCAATTTCGTTAATGCCTTTATCTTGTCAATGCTGTTATTAAAATCGGAGGCACTATTGAAAGTTTTTAAAATTTTTTCAATGTTAGCTTGGACTGGTTTCATAACATCGTCATTTAAATTTTGTACGTCTCTAATTATTTTATCAAACTTGGTTACTATGAATGACTTTCCGTCTCCTGAGACCTACTTTAATATACTTTGAGCCTTGTGTTTAAGATCTTCAACCGTTTCAACTTTGCACAATTGGGTCTGATATTCGGAGTTTTTATCAATAGCAGATGACTTCAAAACCTCGTAAGAGTTTTCAATATCGCTTGAGTCCTCAAGCAATGGTCTTTGGCGGAAGCCATATTTACAAATGTCACTTTTTCCCTGCAATTTGTAGTACTTTACTGTGTTTACCTCGACAATCCTAATGCCAATATTTTTAAATAACTTGGAGGCTCTGATCTTTTTCTTTCCCGGTAAAACTTTTAATTCACTTCCAGTACCTTTTGACCTACGATACGAATATTGCATATGTTCATTTTGTGTGCAGCAAATTCTTAATCCATTATAGAAATGTGAAGAGAACGACATTCTAGACCACTAAGTCTATTTTTATAGCGAATGCTACCCAAAATGGCGCAAAGTACTCTACAAAACTACGTATATTTATGCAAGATGTTATATTCACAAATGTACATTAAATTGCATAATCATAAGTTACAAGACAGCTGATAGCAGCTGATAGGTTATAAAAGCTTGCGCATATTGATAATATAATATAATAAATTATCCATCACCATTAAAAGACCGTGGATGGAAAATGCTTTACTCATATTTGCATGTAAGTACACAAGGGACCTTGCAAATATTCAATCAGCTTAT
>NW_002061349.1:0-3127 GCF_000150275.1 Trichoplax adhaerens
TTTATTCACGTTTACCATGAATAATATTTGCTATCGCCTTTGTAGTTATCTTTATAGATACTAAACTATAGACTTAAGCAAGATAAAATCCAGCTTTCCAACTAATTGTAATCTATTCTTTCAAGCTCTCATTTGCATAGACAATCTATAAGACTACTAACGGAGTTTCATCAAGCATTTTATTGCAATAGTTGTTATTATACTATAATATTAACATTGAAACCGGCTGCGTTAAATTTTGGTCAATTGTGAATTAGGACAATACCCAAAATTAATATTCCATTCTTGCTAATTCATCGCATTTTTACAATAGCATCTTATACGGTAAAAGGAGATAAATTGAACGATATAAAATTCTTGTATACAAGTAGCTGTAACAAAATAATACTAAGGATATTCGCTGTTAATCTATTATGATCCTAAATTAATCATAAGCTTCAACTTGATTAACAAAAAGGGCGTTCTAAGCCAGCATAATTTTTTACAGATTAGGACCGATTGATCAAGTTAGCATTGACTACTGTGTACGTTGATATGTTACTCCATATTAACCCATACTACTCCATATTACTCTAAACTAACGCGAGCAGAAGGCCTTTCGCTTTCTTTCGTTGTTTCCTGTAGATCAACCACGGTAACGTTGAACTACGAGCAGGATATTTCCCTTCCGCTTGGAAAACTTTAGCGACGTCTTATGGCTTATAAACAAATATATACGATAAAGGTCCAATTTTGTTACGAAAGACTGGATCATATTTTTGGGCAAGTTTAGAGAAATATAAATGAGTATTCCTTTGATAATATCCATTATTTTTGAGTATCGTAAGTAAAGATCCAATTAACGGTAAACTATCGGATTTAGGTATCTCTTGGAAAGATTTAGCCTTATGATAGTCATTATCGTTGTCCTTTGGCGGTTCATGCGTGATTACGGTTGTTGATTGAAATACAACTTTATTGACCAAAAGAGGCCGAGAACTATTTAACGGTACCAGTGAAATTTTGGCCAGTCATGTTAACGTTTCAATGGTGATGATTGAAACAAAGATGATACACTGTTACTCTTATAATCAACCGTACAAAGTTCTGCAGTAGAATGATTTTGTTGTTTCGCTTACTTTCACTGATTTAGATAATTTTAAATCCGTGTTGTACGCCTTGATGATGAAAAATAGAAGTAGTGCAACCACTACCGACACCGTATTCTAATATACAAGCATGCCGTTCTGTACAAATGAATAGTTAGTTAACTGCGAAACTATACAGTAACTTGTACTAAATATTATTAATTTATTCCATTCTTATGTAATCTCATATAATATAATGACGAATAGACCAGTCGATAAGATTTTTTACAGTTCATATTCTAAAGTTTGTACCGGGTAATGTATTAGTGTGCGATAATATTGAATTCGTCGCCATTTCAGAGTATGGCGTAAACGTCTTAATAGGATACTTTACTGGAAACTCCAGCTGGCGTTGAATGCGGTAGTTCGGTACCGTGGAGCAGCATGTAAACTATGTTGTAATAAAATGACAATTATGAATACGCCAACTATCAACTACCAAATCCTAGATAAGAACCAACAGTATTTATAACTTAAAAACGCTACATATACAGCGAGTAAGATTATAAAATTTCTACTGCAAAATAGTCTGGATCAATAAAATATTGTAAATAGACCTTGTCTATAAGTTTAACGATTAAAGCTAGCTTTCTAGCTGTTGGATTGAACTATTCAAATCTTATGAATAATATACATTACAGCTTGCTTACTAACGAAAGGAAGCAAAAGAAGTATTTACAAAATCCTGAGATTCTCAAGTTTGTACGTGACTGTCTTAAAGCTGATTCCGTTCTTAGGAATGAATGGCCGTACGGTATATATCTGGGTATATAAAGGGAGTACGAGATAAACAGATTAGACTCAGTCTAAAGTTACGTTCCATGACATGCTTATTATGTTTACTGTACCCTGGTAAACAAGAAGATACGCAAGTAGATATTGTTAGATATATAAAGTCAAATATCAGTGATTTCAAGATTGCATAGCTCCACCTATAGTCTTATCAAATCATTATTCAATAAGTAGTAACATCCGACAATTAAAGTCAATCATAGCTAGGAATTTAAGCTATCCAATAATGACAAACGAGCCTAATTAAAGAAATGAATAGCTGATAATATTTACACTTCCTGTTTAACTAAATGAAAAATAAAATATCTATAACACGAAATTTACTTAACGATCAATTACTCTTGTTTAACTGACTTATTATAGATAGTCTAAAGTAACTGCGATGATGCATTCAGCTGTGCTATTTAGTTTTCTTATGCTAGCGATTGATATTAGGAAGCTATCTAACGAAAAATGATTAACTTTTCTAGTTAAATTAAAGGCTAATTGCGTTCACGATATGAAAACGTGTACAGAAGTTATAGATCGCCCAAAATAAGTAGAAAGAATATATTCTGCTGTTCTATTTGATTTTTGGTATAAGTAATTGATGTCAGGAAGCTTACGAGCTGAAAATTGTTGCCTTATCTGATCAATTTAAGGGCTAATTTCATTCATGATAGAAGAACATATGCAGAAGTTATAGATTATCGAAAGTACTTACAATTAATATATTCTGTTGTACTGTTTGGGTTTCTTGTGTTAGTGATTGATGTCAGAAAATGTTCTAACCGAAAATCATTGCCTTATGTACTTGATTTAAGGACTAGTTTGACTCATGATAGGAGAACACAGTAATTATAGATTGTGGAAAGTAATTTGAAAGATAAGTTCTTCTGTACTGTGCAATTTTCTGATATTATTAACGGAGGCTAGCAAACTTCCTAACTGAAAATTCTTACCTTAACTGATCAATTTAATACTAGGTAGCTGATTTTACTCATAATAAGAAGACATAAGCAGAAGCTATATAGTAGATTATCAAAAATAACTAGAAAGAATATATCTTACTATACTATAATATTTTCTATTGTTAGTAATTAAAGTCAGGAAGTTTTCTAACGAAATCATTGCTTTATTCGCCCAATTTAAGGGCTAGTTCTACGTATTTCTTCATCGCGTAATACTTGCATAATATTCTAATTGATTGGTTGATATGCGGACATATG
>NW_002061348.1:0-5365 GCF_000150275.1 Trichoplax adhaerens
GATCCCTAGCCATTAGTCTTTGGAATGGAGATCTTTTGATGGTTTGGTCCAAGGCGAACCACCTGAATTATTAGCAGTCTTCTCAACAAAGATAAAGGTCCTAATGATATCTCTTGGTGTTGCTTGCATGCAGCTTCCACAGACATTGTTGCATTTCTTTTATCCTTCGCTTTAGATTGTTTGGTCCGTGATGAAACTTCGGAATTGTTATCAGTCTTTCTCAACCACGACGGAGGTGCGTCTTTTTTTAGGGGTTATTTTTTTATCTTGTTTGCTTACAGCTTTCGTAAACTCAGTCGCCTTACTTTCAAGCTTTTCATTTGATTATTTGGTCCGTGACCAACCTCTAGAATTGTTAGCAGTTTTCGTTCTCGACCAGGATGGAGGTTTTATTTGCTGTCAGTAACCATAAACCTTGTTGCATTATTTTCAGGCTTCTCTTTTGATTGTCTGATTCGTGAACAACCTTCGGAAGTGTTAGCAGTCTTCTTTTTCGACGAGGACGGAGGTTCTAATGTTCTCTCTTGATCTTGCTTGCTTGCAAAATCCATCCACTTTGTCGTAGTACGTTAAGGTTTTTCTTTTGATTGTTTGATCCGTGACCAACCTTTGGAATTGTTGGCAGTCTTCTTTCTCCATCGGGATGGAGGTCCTGATGTTATCGTTTTATCTTCTTTCCTTGCAGGTCCCGTAAAATAAACCGCATTTATATAGGGTTTCTCTTTTGATTTTTCGGTTGGTTGCGAACCTTCAGAATTGTTAGCGGCCCTTTTTATCTCTGATGTTATCACTGTATCTTGCTTGCTTGTAGCATTTATAAACTTTGTCGCATTCATTTCAGGTTTCTCCTTGGATTGTTCGGTCTGTGGTGAACCTCTGGAATGGTTAGTAGTCTTCTTTCTCAACCAGGATGGAGGTCCCAATGTTATCATTTTATCTTCTTCTTTCCTAGCATCTTGCATCAACCCGATCTCATTTATTTCAGCTTTCTCTTCTGATTGTTCATTCGGTGGCAAATCGGCGGAATTGTTAGCCGTCCTTTCTAACCAGGATGGGGTTACTAATGTTATCTTTTCATCATGTTTGCTTACAGCTTGCATCAAATTTGTCCAATCTATTTCTGGTTCCTCTTTTGATAGGTTGCTGGATGGCGAACCTTGGACATGGTTAGTAGTCCTTTCCAAAATGGACGGGATTACTAATGCTATCGCTTCATCTTGTTCGCTTGTAACTTGCATTAACTTTATGCTATCTATTCGAGGGTTATGTCCCAATTGTTCGTTGTGTAGTGAAGCTCTATAACTATTAGCAGTCTTTTCCAACCAGGATGGGCTTGCTAACGTTATCTTTTCATCTTGTTTGCTTGCAGCTTCGTCAACCTTGTTGCATTTATTTTCGGTTTCTCTGTCTATTGTCGGTTTGTTAGCCCTATTAGCTATCATCGACGTCATTTCTTGCTCTGGTCAGCTAAAGCATCTACCTAGAGATGGAATTATATCTTACCATGCTACAGGTTACCCATAATGAGAAATGTCTGGCCAAGAGTAAGCCATTGCTTCCTTTCCAACCATGGACAAGACAACACTGTTCCTATGGTGATGATCCACCGATCAGACTACTGCAAGTCTGTCTTCCACCTTCGTCTACGGTACCGGTACAGTACAGTACCGTGACAAGTCTACTCGTAGATTAACGATCTACCCTATGGTTGCAATCAAGGATAACTTCTTCAAGAGAAACTATAGTACTCAATGGGACACTTGAAACAAGTTGTGATGATGAAAGGGTTAAGTAGGCTGGCGATTTGTGTCATGGACTTCTATTTCTAAATGAAGTAATATTCTATTAAATCGTTGTCTAGTTTAGCAAGTTACACTTCAAAGTAGTTTTACAACATCGTCAATGATTTTAAATGAGTGAAAGTGATTCAGATAGATAGACACAGAAGATCTACAGTGTAATTAAATAATCGTAAATCATATNTTCGGCCTGATTGAGTTTGGAAAAGTCTGTCCGTCCAACAAGAATGTCTAGTCACAGCGACTTTTAATAATATTCTATTAAATCGTTGTCTAGTTTAACAAGTTACACTTCAAAGTAGTTCTACAACGTCGTCAATGATTTTAAATGAGTGAAAGTGATTCAGACAAATAGACACAGAAGATCTACAATGTAAGTAAATAATGGTAAATCATTTTTCCATATTTTCGGCCTGATTGAGTTTGGAAAAGTCTGTCCGTCCAACAAGAATGTCTAGTCACAGCGACTTTTAATAATATTCTATTAAATCGTTGTCTTGTTTAACAAGTTACACTTCAAAGTAGTTCTACAACGTCGTCAATGATTTTAAATGAGTGAAAGTGATTCAGACAAATAGACACAGAAGATCTACAGTGTAAGTAAATAATGGTAAATCATTTTTCCATATTTTCGGCCTGATTGAGTTTGGAAAAGTCTGTCCGTCCAACAAGAATGTCTAGTCACAGCGACTTTTAATAATATTCTATTAAATCGTTGTCTAGTTTAACGAGTTGCACTTCAAAGTAGTTTTACAACATCGTCAATGATTTTAAATGAGTGAAAGTGATTCAGATAAATAGACACAGAAGATCTACAGTGTAATTAAATAATCGTAAATCATATTTTCGGCCTGATTAAGTTTGGAAAAGTCTGTCCGTCCAACAAGAATGTCTAGTCACAGCGACTTTTAATAATATTCTATTAAATCGTTGTCTTGTTTAACAAGTTACACTTCAAAGTAGTTCTACAACGTCGTCAATAATTTTAAATGAGTGAAAGTGATTCAGATAAATAGACACAGAAGATCTACAGTGTAATTAAATAATCGTAAACCATATTTTCGGCCTGATTGAGTTTGGAAAAGTCTGTCCGTCCAACAAGAATGTCTAGTCACAGCGACTTTTAATAATATTCTATTAAATCGTTGTCTTGTTTAACAAGTTACACTTCAAAGTAGTTCTACAACATCATCAATGATTTTAAATGAGTGAAAGTGATTCAGACAAATAGACACAGAAGATCTACAGTGTAAGTAAATAATGGTAAATCATTTTTCCATATTTTCGGCCTGATTGAGTTTGGAAAAGTCTGTCCGTCCGACAAGAATATCTACTCGCAGCGACTTTTAATAAGAAGAATATGTCCTCTTTGGGGGGAGGGGTGGATATGGATATCCTTATGTACAGTTCTGCAAGGAAAGTAGAACCAGCGACTACTCTAGCAACACTACAAACACAACTTTAGAACAGCCCTAAACTAATGTTGCAATCTAGATTAAGTTTAAAGCAGTTACAAAGTAAACCATCTTACTTTTTACTTGAGCAGTCGTTGGTAGAGCTGTAGCCCATCATAGTGGCCAACAAAGAGGTGACATTATTTCTGCTTTATTCTCATACTCGCCTGTTAAGTTAAATCATTTTACTTTGTCGACTTGCCTTAGTATGAGTGAGTCGTTTGGTAGAGCTGTTGTCCATGAAAGTGGCCAAAACAGAGGTGACATTGTTTCTGCTTTATTGTCATACTCGACTATAAAAGGAATCATTTTAGCTTGTCTACTTGTCTCAGTATGACCGTAAATGTCCTACGCCTGACCTGGTTGTACAGTATATTCAATGTACAAAACCAATGACTACTCTAGCAGCACTATTACTTTGAAACACAACTTTAGAACAACCCTATTCTAACCTTTTAATCCAGATTAAGTTTAAAGGAGTTACAAGGTAACCATCTTACTTTTTACTGGAGTAGTAGTTGCTGGTAAAACTATAGTCGATGATAGTAGCTAACATAAATGTGACATTATTTCTGCTTTACTATTATACTGGTCTATTCAAGGAATCATTTTAGGTTGTCTACTTGTCTCAGTATGACTGTAAACGTCCTGACTCCTGACCTGGTTGTACATTATATTCAATGTACAAAACCAATGACTACTCTAGCAACACTATTACTTTGAAACACAACTTTACAACAACCCTATTCTAACCTTGTAATCCAGATTAAGTTTAACGGAGTTACAAGGTAACCATTTTACTTTTTACTTGAGCAGTAGTTGCTGGTAAAACTGTAGTCCATCATAGTGGCCAACATGGAGGTGACGCTATTTCTGCTTTGCTATTATACTGGTCTATTTAAGAAATCATTTTAGTTTGTCTACTTGCCTGAGTATGACTGTAAAACGTCATGACTCGTTACCTAGTTGTACTCACTTGTACATACTGTACATTGCAGTAAGTGGAAGTGCGTATGCAAATGGAAGGTGCTAGTTCATTATTTACTGTAGGACTGTAGAACCAGTGAGACTACTCTAGCAACTCTATTACTTTGAAGCACAACTTCAGAACAATCCTATTCTAACCTTGTAATCCAGATTAAATTTAATGGAGTTACAAGGTAACCATCTTACTTTTTACTTGAGTAGTAGTTGCTGGTAAAACTGTAGTCCATGATAGTGGCCAACATACAGGTGACATTATTTCTGCTTTACTCTGATACTCATTTATTCAAGAAATCATTTTAGTTTGTCTACTTGCCTGAGTATGACTGTAAAACGTCATGACCTACAGTAGTCGTATACGTATGCCAGTCTCTATAGACTAACCATCTTTACGCTCGAGCTGATACTGCCGAATAGAACTCCAACACCAGTATGAAACAGTGATCGAACCTGCCACGCTACACCCCACGATCAATATTAAACCCCTTGTTCGACCACTCCATCGTCTACTAGCGCAGTCTGCTGCCACGATTTGGCTGAAAAGCAAAATGGTTCTTGATCTTGACTTATTTCGAGAAGATAAAGGAGGCAACCCTGAATCCATTCGTCAATGCCAGCGAAAACGCTTTAAGGATGTCTCCCTTGTCGATCAAGTTGTCCAATTGGATAGCGAATGGAGAAAACGTATGTATGGATAATGTTATGAGAATCAATTGTTCGTATCATCATCATCAAACTACGTCTAATCAAATCATCGCATTGGAATAGAACGCTAGTTGTCAAAATATATACATAATAGTGACCGAGTACAAGTTGAAATACAGTACTTGAAAGTGCCTTTACTTTAGTAGAGGGATAGAGTACTAGCCTTGATTGGCTAGACGATCAGTTGATCCAAAAGTAAATGGTGTTGTATCAATTGATGATACCGGGTATGTGTTGATGAGCAAGAAAGTCGATTTACTTCCCGGTGAGGATGGTATTAAGCTGAAATTACAGTCATAATGGACGAATGGATAAGTATGGAGCTGAAATGACAGTCCTAATAGATGAATGCATGAGCTTAATACCGATCACTACATAATTAGTTGTTAACCATAACCGATGGACTTTCACACGATCGTTTTA
>NW_002061347.1:0-1069 GCF_000150275.1 Trichoplax adhaerens
TCGTATTCAGTATCCACTTTCAGCTTCTCATTTACTAGTAGTAATAATAAAATAATGCAAAAGTAGCAAAAATTTTGTAATTAATTAGAAAGATAATATATAATAATTTCTGTGATAAGTAACAATCGATATCTTTATCGGAAATAGATACAATTACAGGAGTCATCATGATATTAGATGCAGAAGAATAAAAAAAAATTAGGCGTAGTTTTTCCAAACTATTGTTTGCAAAAGAAAAGTAACCTATTTATAGACTACATTTACCATTTCTAAAGCTGAGATTTTCGGATCAAAATGCAATCATACATTTGGATATTACAAATAGGTGAGAAATATTGCGGATGAAGAACCCTAAACTGATTTAAAGACATAAAATTGCAAGTAAATAACCTAGCAGGTGTCTACCACTTATTATTGCATAAAAAATGCCTAAGAGGTATTTTTGGGGACAAATAAACCTAAACTGATTCAAAGGCACTCATTAAAACTTCCAGTAAATAACCTAGCCGTTGTCTACTTTCTGTTATTGTAAGAGTGCTTAGACGTTACTTCTTTCTTTAGCAAATAGGATAAAGCTAAAATGAAAATTTGATTCATAATCACTTTTCAATGGTGTAATAATATTTCAGGAGATATACGAATATAGTAGCCATTCATTAACATAGAAAACCATTTCTGATTGCGAAAGTGGTTTGTTAAATACGCTCGATAATAGATAACTTGTGACACCTTAAACTAAAATACAGTAACCTATATTTGTAGACCTGGTACAGTAATTCTTATTTGGCGGCATCGCTCTACGAATAGATAAAATAAAATACAAAAATTTAACAAGATCTTAGATAAATGATTGGAATGCGGTAAATCGAACCTGCCGATTTAAATGATAACGGTTATTGCTGCTATCAATATTGTGCTGTATATCCATACAAGCTTACTGAAACCTTGTCGACATATTATAGTTATGAAATAATGTTTTGTTGAATTTTATATTCGAAAAAGCCCAATCTTAAGGTATAGACATCAAACACTGGCTTATATTCTAGAATTATACGTTGCTCTTTAAATA
>NW_002061347.1:1649-4900 GCF_000150275.1 Trichoplax adhaerens
TTACTATCTTATATTAGTTATTAGGTATCTATTTTCGTAAATATTGCCGTCTTCATTATGATAATGCAACCTAATATCATCTAATTTATTGAAATCGCGGTATATTGTGTATTAGGGAGAGAGTTTTTATGAATCTGTGTTTAACGTAGACTTGCAGGTACTTAAGTCTTGTCTGTTGACGAGTAATCTTCCTGATAGAGAGGATATAGTGTCTGTTATGTTTTAGGGAATTGACTTATAGATCGTAAATTACATTTCTTTGTTGCAAAGCATTTTTCTGACCATCAATTAATTTCTCTATTAAATCTGATATTTTGATTCCTCATTTAAATGACTTCCAATCAAGTAACTAAGTAACGAACATACTCACACCATCAGCGAATTTTTGGTAGTTAATACTATTTGACTTCTCGATTAGGATAATCTTACTCTGAATAATATCGTTTCTTAACTTGGTGTACGATAAAAAGCAAGTCAGAGTGAAATCGTGATTTAATTTACATAATTTAATTTGATGGATTGGCATATTCTTCAGAAATGTCTTTTTAAATAATGAAATTATCAATGCTAGATAATTCCGGATTTTTAATATTTAAACATTATCTAGAAGTTTTCTTGGAATTTCGTAGCTGATATTTTTACTTAACAATAAATTTATAGCATTCTTCGAGTTACTATAATACTTTATTTCAAACTTTAGTACATCTATTTCGACAATAAAACAATATCAACCACTGCGAATTGCTTTATAGTGTCTTCTGAGGACAGGTATTCAATTTTATGATTTGCTGTTTTTCTTTATAGTTTGAACGATAGTTACGGTTATAATTGCAATAATTTTTGCGAAAGATTTTATTATTAAATTTCCTCATATATTTACTGTTGATACGTTGTCACAGCACGCGAACTGAGCTAGAAACAGCATTTAGTGAATAGAGAATCCCTCTTCTTTTAACCAAATTTCACAACTTTTTCTTATCTCTAAAAATGCAATTCTAATCAGAAATAAATAAGTTAAAGAATATAAACTTAAGCCATTTCCCAACATAGCAAAATTCGGAATTTTAATTAATTTAGAAGTTTCTCGCACATTAATAACGAATTAATTACTCGGTAAATTAAGACCCTATTAGGTTGAAGTCCTGCTGACTACTAATTGCTAGATAAGAAATTATTTGACTGTTATTATAATAAAACAGAAATTAATAATCTAGTGGTTATCTATGTGCATATATTACAGTAAGCCTACCGATTGATTAGACACTAGAAATGTAACGATATGTGAAATCTGTCGGAATACGCTATAGAGATCTTTAACAACATGCTAGACTGATCATTTCACCTAGACATTATTGAAAGCTATTTATGATTGTACGATGTTGATTTTCAGACAGTCGTAGGTTGCAATATTAGAGTATAAAATTATGAATTATTATAATTATTTAAAGGCACTACAATAACCATTCATATAAGAAATCAATTACATATGGGTATGATAAAGAAGATTCATATTTCATAACACGATACTACACAAGTCTAATAAAATAATGAAATAATTTGTCTATTAATCTAGTTTTTAACTATTGAAGTCATTGCTTTTATTTGCATATCAAATTTCTTTTGACAATGTAGTAGCGCAGTTTTAAAATATACATTCAGTAATACTGTAGTACTACTTTGATGAGATAAACCATTTAATAAGGGTTATAGGTATTTTCGGAAGGAATTAAGGTATTCATGCCATAAATTAAGTCTAAGTCTGCGACAAGAGGGACATAAAGTAAAAGTCTATAGGTAATCTATGGACTTAAGCGCTCCTTTTTTAAACGTAAATCATACACCAAGCTAAGTACCGTGAAAATAGAACTTTTTTTATTAGCACAGACACATTCATAACACTAGCTTACTCGAATCGTTCCCGTTCGTTTAAAATTTATCGACATTGTAAATAATTGTGGTCTAATTATGTACAGTATTACTAAGGAAGGCATCTGGAACTGAAATGTTTCTAACTTAGCTTTTTAATCGGTAAATATTTTTAGCCTACTGCTCATAGATAATATTAATCTAATTATGAGGTTGATGAATCAAGAATCTTCAAGACTTTAGAAAATTAAGATTTATTGAACAAAACTTCGTTCATAAAGATACAACGCAATCGATCAGCTGAGGACCTCTAAGGAGAAGAGCTATTTTACGGTACTGAACTACTCACTTATATATTTTTCCGCCTTTAACAATCTTAGCACCTTACTTGCTACTCACCTCAGTATTAGCATTTCAAATACAGGATAGTTTACACCTTTCATGTGAAGCTCTAGTGTGAATACTGTAGCACTCCTCTTTAAAAGGATACAGTTACTAAGCTAGCTATATTTAATACTTAAACCTCTAACGGAATATCTATTACACGTTGAAGACAATAACTACGGTAGACATTACTAAATATATCATCAACTTAGAATACAATATTACTCTGTGTTACACTAATCTAAGCATTTTAACCGTCTAGTTTAGCTATCGTGAACTAGAATTCAAATCATCTTGCTGCTATCTACACCCAACAACAATTAATATCAAATAAGTGACAGCCTGCTAGAAATAAGACTTACGTTAAGGCATTACTTACCTTACCTACAATATAATAATGAAATTTTACCGTATTAGTTACAACTGCACTATTAAACTATTCTAACTGCATGGTAATACCGTAAAAATACATTTTTAAGAATCTAAAAGTAGTTATTTAAATCAAAACAATTGTAGTGGAAACTTGGTTCACGATATTTTCAAGTTATTTGACTCATCAGGAATGGACTGAATGTTTACAACTGATCAAATCTTATATTGTTTATACTCACCTACACAACATTGTCATCGATCAATTTCTGTTGTAAACCAGATAGAGAAATTACCGAAGTATTTACAGGTAAGGTATTCTAAAATCAATACTATAATTTCCAGCAGGAAAGCTGGGTTATAAATCTATTAATGAAAGAAATTTTAAAATTAACTTATTGCAGTGTTTGAATTGATAAAGTGCGCCCGTAATAGCAAGTTAGTTATTATTTTCTTTGTAACGTAAAGGACTGCAAAGAAATTTTGAATTCCGCTAGGTAGGAAGGACTTTAAAGTCGAAAAGGATATATTTTTTACATGTAATGAATACTACTGTAAAATTATAGCTTCAAAATTTAGTATAATGGAATACAAAAAAAATACTCTAAATTACCTTACCACAGCTGAAACGA
>NW_002061346.1:0-3167 GCF_000150275.1 Trichoplax adhaerens
CTAGAATAAAGCAAGGGAAAAGGTGGAAATAGAGCAGACTATGGAGAAAAAGTCTGCCAATTGGCAGATTGGGCTAGACTACCAACAAATTGAATTGCCATTTTAATTGAATTGAATTTACTGGGGTCATTTGATAATAAAAATGGGACAGCCAATGTCGTTAATATACGTTTGTGTGATCTCTACGTATGTATGCGTCTTTCTACAGATGGCTGGAAAAGAAAGCCTGTAGTAAATACTAGCTGGATATTTGATTACCGGCAGTAGAGGAGGCAAAAATCAATGTACATTGTTCCATTTCGCCATGCACAATCGCATATTCTAAACATTGCATATCATTATTTTATTGAATGAAACCTAGCGGACTACGATGTTTATTTTTAACCTCTTTATGTTGAGATATTTCCTGGATAGATTAGAACGTATGAACATTTTTATTGATACAGTATAGCTTGTGCAGTTGTAAGCTTGACTAATTTTCATGGAGATATTATGCAATGAATAAGCCAACCTCCTCTAGAAGCCTATAATTATATACAAATTGGTAATGATATCATTTTATTTCATAGCCATTCCTGTAGTAAGAAAGTGGCCGGCCATTGCTATACCGTTGGCTTTGCCTGCAAAATCAATGTCTCTACAGTAATGATAATAACCAATCTGCTGCGGCTGACGTCACTACTTTCATACAGTTCACCATGGCTGTACTACGCCGTGAAGTTAGTATGGGTACCAAACTGCGTTTCCGTCATAGTATAGCGCACCACCCCCCATACTTGCTTTACACACCGAAACGGCCAACCCACCAATGAACTGTGTGTTGACGCATCCTGTACGTTGTACAGTATACTGTACAATGTACGACCACTCGTGCAGTACTGTGACTGTTGGCGAGGGCAATGGACTACGCCAACGCGTTGTACCCTAAGGTCTGCCTACCTGGGCACTGGGCCAGGGACTCGACACGAAGTAAAACCGCCGTACGGAGAAGCCTTGAGTGTCTGAAATCGCATCAATCAATCGGCCCAAGACAAACCACTCAATAACGGTATTAGATTTGCGTTTTGGCCTTACAACACGATGGATTACCTACAAACAACTAAGGTATGTTAGCCAAGAATAAAATCGAGACCACACGATCATGCTATTCCAACTGATTTTCAAATTTCCCTTCATGTCTGGCGTTATACAGTCCATGGGATTGTGAAGAATTGATCAAAATGTTGTCATACGGGTCCAGTTGAGACTAGTTGAGACTAGTTGAGGCTAGTTGAGGCTAGTTGAGACTGGTTGAGGCTAGTTGAGACTGGTTGAGACTAGTTGAGATGGATGTGTTGTCTTCCCTCTAGGTTGTATCTGGCTCTAGTATCTGCCTTTGGATAGATCGTTATACAGTCCATGGGATTGTAAAGAATTGATCGAAATGTTGTCATACGGGTCCAGATAAGGCTGGTTAAGACTAGTTGAGACTGGTTGAAACTAGTTGAGACGGATGTGTTGTCTTCCCTCTAGGTATATCTGCCTTTGGATAGATCGTTATACAGTCCATGGGATTGTAAAGAATTGATCAAAATGTTGTCATACGGGTCCAGTTGAGGCTAGTTGAGACTGGTTGAGACTGGTTGAGACTGGTTGAGACTGGTTGAGACTGGTTGAGACTGGTTGAGACTGGTGGAGACTAGTTGAGACGGATGTGTTGTCTTCCCTTTAGGTATATCTGCCTTTGGATAGATCAGCCAGCGATGATGAGTTCTAGAGGGGAGGGATTATTTTCTTCCTTGATTTAAAATGGCTGTAATCAAGTCAACATTCGACGGCTAAAGTAGTGGTGTAGAAGGATAGCTGTACAACGTATCAGTAAATTAGTGATCGATCAATGATACGGACTACGATCAAGGGGTAGACTACTGATGATAGCATGCCATCACGCCTAACGACGATTAGCGGCTGCTAGCTTCTCTCTTCACTCCTTACATACATTCATCTCGCTTACATAAATCCATATTCTATCCAATGCATATAGATATACACTCATGTAGATTTGCCTTTTAAATCAGACGAAAGTGACAAGCTAAGTAATAATCAATAAAATAGGTTAAATAGGGTCCCGGTTATCGATGAGATAGAATGACAAGCTCTGTTTGCAAGGCACAATGCTTTTACAACAGTCGATATTTCTTTCAAATAATCTATCGTATCAACCTTGATGGTTTACCGTAAGCGGCAAGCTCCAACTTTCATTTTTTGTTTTTGGACATGATGATTGATGACTTGCATACTGTAATTCACTTCAATTAAATCGACTGGCTATGGTTCGTAAGTTGCTAATGCAATAAAATCGTCAAGCTTACAATCTGTTATCAGGTTAGGAAGACTAGCTAAGAGCGACGGCCCGGCCTATAGTGCAGTACTGGCGTGAAAATAGTCACTGATTCAATGATGTGGTGACAGAGAAAGGATTATGTTATCCACAGTACATAATGGATTGAAGATAGATTAATTGACAAGGTTAAAATACGTTTATCCACTACAAACAGAAATCTTTCGGCGTAATTTATCGCTAATGAATGCTCACACACACTGACGACAATACGCTGCAGTATGCCTTTCGTGGCATAGAATTAGTAATACTTTATGGATACTATCACTAGTTGGAACGATTAAAATCTCACGTTATCAGGTTCAAATAGGTACATAGACTATAAATCGTAATCTTACCAAGCAGTTATCACCAAAGAGTATTGACATCCTACGTGATACAATACCAGTGAGTATGCTATGTTGAACATAAAATGAGTCATACTTTACAGAAACTATTACTAGTTTTCTAAAGAATAGCACATTACATTATACAATCATCGATAGTACGATTCTTAGATTCAAAATTATCAAAGAATGGACAGTTAAGATGGTCGATCAATGTGATTTTATCGTGGATGACTCACTGGTAAATGCGTTACGAGATCACTTCATTTTATTGATTGATTACTTCCAGACGCAGCTTAATATTACGTATTGATCGAATATATTTTGACAGACGCATAANATGTAAAAACGATTGGCTAGAAACGTACTATTATTAACCTTTGACGGATTATTTACTTGTACTCATCTATCGTCCTTTATACACTAAGAATTGTGATTTGATTTCAAATTTGTATGTACCA
>NW_002061346.1:3404-5295 GCF_000150275.1 Trichoplax adhaerens
AATACTTGTCATAAATTAGATTAATAGCAACATTAGTTTTAACTTGTTCATTTTTGGATCAATTATATTAAATAGACCTTTGAGTGATTGCTAAAGTAAAGTTTTAGTGCAATTTTGGTAAATCAGATTTTTCATCATGGTATCAGCCAAACTGATCCAGTGATAATTTTCTTATATTTTTAGTTATCTTACTCGCATATAGCTACTGTGGAGAAGCAGCAAATTAGTATTAAAGGAGCACCACTAAAAATTGTCTGTAAAGATTTTCGTGTCCTAAACTTTGTCTTCTACAAGGAGCCTGATTGTCAAGACGTTTATGTCTCACTACAAAATTTAACAAAACCAGGTATGTTTACTAATGTAGAAATATTAATTGAAATTAGGCGTAGTAATTACTACCAATTCCTAAAATTACTTGTTTAAAATTATCGTCCTCAGTAAATTATGCGGAATTGCACGCCTTTACTTACGAACCTCCTGGTAGTAAATGGCCTAGATCTGACGGATGGAATATTTTCGAATTCGAAGCTGAAATGGCTCGCTTAGAAGTACCGAGTGATTTGTGGAGGAAAACAGATATTAATAAAGATTATAAGGTAAAATTGCGATCATAAATCTATTTAATGTACACACGTTGTTGTTCCTTAGCTACTACCATATGTAGAGTTGATTCTTCGCTTATGATCTAAAACTATTACCGTCGTATTATATTAGCAATCGCTGAATAACATGATTATGTAATGGTGTTGTAAATACTCTGTGTAGCTATGTCCAACCTATCCTGAAGTCTTGTATGTGCCAGCGACAGCTACAGAAGAGACTCTAACCGGTAGTGCATCTTTTCGTAGCAGAGGTAGACTACCCGTTTTGACTTATTACCATAAATACAACAAGGTAGAATTTTGTTTTATTATTGTTAAAGCTATCTAAACTAATAATTAGCGAGTACTAGACTACTCGATCTGATAGATTTGATAGACAATTTATTCGTAAGGTTATTTTTCAGTACATGTTAAATTCTTGCACGTAGACTGCCTTATGCCGCAGTAGTCAGCCATTAACAGGAATGCGGGGAAGAAGCGTAGATGATGAACAATTATTACAGGCTGTAATTCAATCAAATCCGAAGTCTCCTGTTATGTATATAGTAGATACCAGACCTAAGGTAATTCGACCAATGTCATTTACTTATATTATCATTTATTGATGTCTATACTTATTTAAGAATTGCATTATGGACTGAATTTAGATTAATGCTATGGCGAATAAGGCTGCTGGCAAAGGTTATGAAAATTTGGACAATTATCCTAATGTTCTATATCGATTTCGTGGAATACAAAATATTCATGTTATGCGAGAGAGTTTGCAAAAGTTATCGGAAGGTTAGCCAATTACTCCACGATCATGTGAATATCATTAATTTTTTATGCTAATCAATCGCTAACTTGTAATTAATGTGTCTTCTAGTTATAGAAAATCCTGCGCTAAATGCTGGCGAATTTTTCGATTCTTTAGATAGTAGTAGTTGGCTTAAGCATATTAGATCAGTAATTGATACGTCTAGATTTATTGCCCTGGTTAGTATCGCGTCGGTACAAGACGAAATTCAGATTTAAAGGATTACCTTGTTTTTTAAAGTGACGCAGATTGTAATGTTATATTTTTTAGGCAATGCTAATGGATAATGCATCAGTATTATGCCACTGTAGTGATGGATGGGATAGAACTGCTCAAACATGTGCTTTAGCATCGTTATTTCTTGACCCATATTACAGAACAATTAAAGGCTACCAGGTACAGTAAATTGGCTATTCCAATATAGTTGCCAGTCATTCTATAAACAATATAAATTGACGCTTTAGATATTAATGAGAAAGACTGGCTGCATTGC
>NW_002061345.1:0-1452 GCF_000150275.1 Trichoplax adhaerens
TTGACTGCCTATCACAGTAAACTGTTATTGTTTTAATTTGTTTTCAAGAAAGCTATTGGTATATCGACCATTTCCAATAGAATGAGCAATTAAGTTATACCTCAATCATTTTCTCTCTATTTTTCATGGGATTCATAGGAGGCTCGGTTAATAAAATCTTGAAGAAGGAATAAGAGTGATTTTTTACAATTGATTCGTTGAACATGATGGAAATTCCATGGAACATGATAGTGGAAAGAATAGCATCCATACCTTGCATTTTTTTGCATCTATTTTCAACTTGTTATCAAATGTATAATTCCAAACATGTTTCATATCATCCCAATTTCGGACAATTCCGTTATCCATAGGATAGTTTATATCCAGCATTGATCGTAATTCACTGGCTTCATCACCAACCATTAAGTCCTATGATGGCCAAAAAAATGGATACATAAACTCAACGAAGGCCAGGCTAAAGAAAAAAATCCAATGAACAGCCTATCCATTCAACATGGATTGTACATAGAAAATAAATTGTACAGACTAATGCCATTGATGAATAACGATATCGCAATCCATTGGCATTGCAAGTTTAGAATATAGCAAGGTGTTTTCGGCCATCTACTGATGCGTGTTAGGACAATCGACGACATGACAGTGTATGCGCGCATACCATACCTTGATTTCGATATTACCAACTTTCGAACTGGAACGAATTAACGGTCGGCCAACAATGGAAGGGAATATATGGGAAGGAAAATTGGAGCCCGCATAACCACATTTAACGAACTAGACAATCAAGTAGAGAAATAAAATAGAGAATGAAAGAAAGAAATAGCCGCCGTTACTTTGCCTATTGGACTGTATGTCTCAAACTAGGCGTGTTTGGTTGTAGCCAATTTATGAGTGCAATGATTTTCAATCGGGAAAATACAAATTCCATCACTGTCTTTCTCCCTCTAACATAATCCATTGACTTACCCCAGTACCGTTGTCACAAACAACGATTTTATTCCCTTTAGCATCCATTGGAATCAATTGAAAAAGCAACAAACGACTTGGCAAGTAAGCGACCAAGTTGCTTCCACTGCAATAAAATGGAGCTCGTCCGCTGGATACCGCAAAACTACGATAGTCCTACTAGTGGTGCCTTGTATATACACAGTGTTGACTAGTTTGACGTGACTGCGAGGTTCCCTTTGGGCCTGGTACTGGCCATCATGGATTCCACCAAGTTTATACCGAAAGTTACCAAACCAGTCTTGCAGTCTATAGTCAGTCATTGGGCTGCAGGCAACAGGCTACAGCAGTCCTTCTTCCGGGGAAGATACAATGCCATAGTCAAGGTGCAGTCCTGGACTACAGTACTAAAAGTACCTTTCGTACGGTAGACCAGGGTACTATACACTGTAAAGGAAGGGGCTCGGAGTACCAATACTAGTCTTAGAAATGCACTCATGGACTACTAAA
>NW_002061345.1:1502-3601 GCF_000150275.1 Trichoplax adhaerens
TCTCGACCTCTCTACAGTGTACAGTACTGTATATCTCTGTACAGTACCTTTGTCCGTTGCGTACTGTACACTGTACAGTACTGTACGCAACGTTATGTTGGTGGTAGTCGGTATACCGAAAGTTACCAAACCAGTCTTGCAGTCTATAGTCAGTCATTGGGCTGCAGGCTACAGGCTACAGCAGTCTTTCTTCCCCGGAAGATACAATGCCATAGTCAAGGTGCAGTCCTACAGTACAGCACTAAAAGTACCTTTCGTACGGTAGACCAGGGTACTATACACTGTAAAGGAAGGGGCTCGGAGTACCAATACTAGTCTTAGAAATGCACTCATGGACTACTAAAAGAAGACCGCTCTTCTTTTAGTATGGACAGTGCTCTACAGTACAGTACTGTCCACATCTCGACCTCTCTACAGTGTACAGTACTGTATATCTCTTTACAGTACCTTTGTCCGTTGCGTACTGTACACTGTACAATACGCAACGTTATGTTGGTGGTAGTCGGTATACCGAAAGCTACCAAACCAGTCTTGCAGTCTATAGTCAGTCATTGGGCTGCAGGCAACAGGCTACAGCAGTCTTTCTTCCGGGGAAGATACAATGCCATAGTCAAGGTGCAGTCCTACAGTACAGTACTAAAAGTACCTTTCGTACGGTAGACCAGGGTACTATACACTGTAAAGGAAGGGGCTCGGAGTACCAATACTAGTCTTAGAAATGCACTCATGGACTACTAAAAGAAGACCGCTCTTCTTTTAGTATGGACAGTGCTCTACAGTACAGTACAGTCCACATCTCGACCTCTCTACAGTGTACAGTACTGTATATCTCTTTACAGTACCTTTGTCCGTTGCGTACTGTACACTGTACAATACGCAACGTTATGTTGGTGGTAGTCGGTATACCGAAAGCTACCAAACCAGTCTTGCAGTCTATAGTCAGTCATTGGGCTGCAGGCAACAGGCTACAGCAGTCTTTCTTCCGGGGAAGATACAATGCCATAGTCAAGGTGCAGTCCTACAGTACAGTACTAAAAGTACCTTTCGTACGGTAGACCAGGGTACTATACACTGTAAAGGAAGGGGCTCGGAGTACCAATACTAGTCTTAGAAATGCACTCATGGACTACTAAAAGAAGACCGCTCTTCTTTTAGTATGGACAGTGCTCTACAGTACAGTACTGTCCACATCTCGACCTCTCTACAGTACAGTGTACAGTACTGTACAGTATATCTCTTTACAGTACCTTTGTCCGTTGCGTACTGTACACTGTACAGTACGCAACGTTATGTTGGTGGTAGTCGGTATACCGAAAGCTACCAAACTAGTCTTGCAGTCTATAGTCAGTCATTGGGCTGCAGGCTACAGGCTACAGGCTACAGCAGTCTTTCTTCCCCGGAAGATACAATGCCATAGTCAAGGTGCAGTCCTGGACTACAGTACTAAAAGTACCTTTCGTACGGTAGACCAGGGTACTATACACTGTAAAGGAAGGGGCTCGGAGTACCAATACTAGTCTTAGAAATGCAGTCATGGACTACTAAAAGAAGAGCAGTCAAGAAGTATGGACAGTGCTCTACAATACAGTACTGTCTATATCCCGACCTCTCTACAGTGTACAGTATATCTCTCTTACAGTATCTTTGTCCATTGCGTACTGTACACTGTACTGTACTGTACAGTACAAGGTGTACAGTAGAACTTCTTTCTAGATAAATCAGTGAATATTTTTATGATTGATTTTCGAATAAAACCCATAAAACTGTATATCTGCTTACACACTAAATATGATAGTACCAAAAATGTGCTAACTACCCACACTAATTGCCGTGCCCAGTGTAGTATACAGTACAGTAGGTTTAATTCATTTTAGCAAGGATTGACATCGCGTACGTCATTCATCATGGGCTACGCTAGTCCATCTTCCAGTACCCTTGTCTATTGTGTACTGTACTGTATGTTATGTTGGTGGTAATCGGTACAGTAGGTTTGATTTTAGCAAGGATTGACATTGCGTAAGTCATTCGTCATAGGCTACGCCAGTCCATCTTCCAGTACCCTTGTCTGTTGTGTGCTGTACTATATGTTTATGTTGGTG
>NW_002061345.1:4090-5172 GCF_000150275.1 Trichoplax adhaerens
TTACCGTCATCATCATTCTGCATGTTTTCCTATGCAGTTTTGATGTCACTGTTGCCTTCGTACGGGCTATTTTTACCGTCATCATCATTCTGCATGTTTTCCAATGCAGTTTTGATGTCACTGTTGCCTTCGTACGGGCTATTTTTACCGTCATCATCATTCTGCCTGTTTTCCTATGCAGTTTTGATGTCACTGTTGCCTTCGTACGGGCTATTTTTACCGTCATCATCATTCTGCATGTTTTCCTATGCAGTTTTGATGTCACTGTTGCCTTCGTACGGGCTATTTTTACCGTCATCATCATTCTGCATGTTTTCCTATGCAGTTTTGATGTCACTGTTGCCTTCGTACGGGCTATTTTTACCGTCACCGTCTGAGCCTTCTGGTCCACCCGAAATCCCTGTACCGGTGCGTACTATACACCCTAAATAGTGGGGTTACAATACACTAGTGTAGAGCCATGAACTGCATAGTAAAGTACAGCATGTACAGCATAGAGTCCTTCAATGGAGTCAAAACGCGATAAAACCCGATCAAATGGTTGATTTTCCAACCCGAAATGACTGCAATCGCTATACAAACACTGCATCACAACCACAATTACTTAACCTGGATTTCTCCGAGCTCCAGTTAGGTTCAAGTCGGGTTTCAGGTTGATCTTTGAAGGACACACTGGTACACGGTAGAGCACAGTTAACTGAAGCTGATGGAAATCATTCAAATCTACTGTACTGTATTGCTTGAAATAATCAAGTCTTGATGCAAGTCCTGTAGGACAACGAGTAATAATGCCATACAAACGCGTCTACTGTAAATCTTTCTCATCTTGAATCTTGTTGATGAATTGATTTTCATCTACTGCATTGCGCTTTTCAGTGAGTTAGTGACAATTATTTTGCTCACGACTTTTTGCATAGTACTTGTCCTTTTCCTTTGTTATTAGCTAGTAGAGGTTCCTACCGTAGCAGTGCAGGTGAATGTGTGCAAAAAAACTGTCGTCTCCCGCTCGTGTCGCTCTACAGTACAGTGTACAGTATACTGTTACCTTACTACTGTACATTGTACTGTAGTATCATCACTAC
>NW_002061344.1:0-1003 GCF_000150275.1 Trichoplax adhaerens
TTGCTTCTTTGTAGATAGTGTCTTGAGTTCTACCACACTGATAATTATAATCACAACCATGATAGTTATCAGTTTACTGGAAAACTCAATATGTTTTTGCATACTTATCCCACCAAACAGTTTGTAAGAAAGCTAAAACTGTTGGTTCTACAATTTGTATGCTATCGAGTGTTCGCGTTGCTATTGCTTAATAACAGATTTATCGTAATCTAAATATGCTCTTGCAATATAGAACCAGTAATATAGAATCTTATTTGCACTATACGCGTATCATAGGTAATCTTTCATTCAATGTAGATATGGCAATCTATATACGTAACTATAGTATACTACTTGTACGGTATTGGTTAACTTAGTTCTGACAAATATTGTATAACTACCAAAGAATAATTGAATTAACAATTTACAGCGTGTATCAGAGACTGTTTCGAGTAACCGCTGGGTAAATTAAAGTAGACGACGGTTTGCAACTAATCATTAAGATTATGTGTAGCCTACAATCCTCCATGTAGAGCAAATCTAGTAATCATTGTCCGTTTTCGTTTATCTACATTGTATAATCTACATAACTACGCACAATATAAAGTAGATCGTTCTACAGTAATATAAATGCATGTAACGATACAAAGGGTAAACAGTAAGGATCACAAAATAAACCATTCAATTTTCAATTGATGTATAGAAGACATGTCGTAGGAAGACAAGCATGCTAATAAACAATAATTATGCCATTATTTTTAAGTTGTATTATTTACTAAAAAAGAAGACAACTAGCGTTAAGCTACGATTGCTAATTCTGAGTTGAGATGAAACTCTGCAAAATACAAACGGCAACACTCTATATGATATGGACTAGTCGATTACAACTTTCTTGACTATACCAGCACTCAATATTTTATCATTTTTATAATAAAGTAATTAATTAACTTCGTCCTTATTAACACGACAAACTATACAGTACAATCATTTTAACATAGCTGTACTATATAGTCAATTAGCAATA
>NW_002061344.1:30632-35205 GCF_000150275.1 Trichoplax adhaerens
CGGAATAAAGTNTGAAAGATTTCTATTCAGCTAAAAGAGAATAGAATACTCTGCAGTCTGTATCACTTGTCGAGCATTTAGAGTTTTAGACAAGATAACATAAAAGCACAAATAATGTACCGTACGTAATCAGTCGATAGTCATAATAACAACAAAGTACAACCAAAGATTATAAATGCATCCTACTAATTGTATGGTTGAGCTTACCAATACCCCATGTAACATCGTTCTTGTCCTCTTTTCTTGAATCTCCCTTTCGGTCTTTCTCCTGTTTGTGTTTCCATTCTTCGACCTCTTCTGCATTCATTATTTGTTTTACCGCTTTCCTACTATCAGAAACATAAATTTCTTCCTCTTGATCATCGCTAGGGCCCTGAATGTGATCGTACAGCACAGCAATACCCTCATGTTAAATACATTAATTAGGCTAGAAAGGCATCGTAGCGTTCAGTCGATCTTTCAGTAACGAATAGTATCTACTCATGACAATTATAATTAATCCATATATTGGATCATACCTGTAGAATATAAACTCTAGAACTACTACCAAATTTTATCATATGACCCACTCTCAAACGATAATAACGACGTGGTTCGACAGGTGATTTATTTATTTGTGATCCATGTGTGCTAGCCAAATCGTACATGTAAAAACCAACTTTACCAGCGTCATCATGATTATATTTGTGAAATTGTAAGACTGCATGACATCGAGAAACAGAAGGATGATCCAGAACAAAGTCGCATACAGGTGAACGACCAAATATATAATAAGCTTTATCATTTAACTTCCAAATATCCACAATACATCCATTCTTTAACACCTCTAAAGTATAATTTTTATCAGCTATTCCACTCCAAATTGGTTCGTCATAAGGGATATTTTTGATGATTTTATCCCTGGTTAGAGACGATTTATTATTTTCTTTGCTAACATGGTGGGAAGTGGAATCATTGCAAGTGGATGCAACTGCGGTTTCATTCGACGCAGTAGATGGTTCATTTGATTTTGCAGTTTTATTGCTTATTGGCAAAGGGGAAGCAAATTTTTCTTTCTGGCTGGTATCCTCTTGGGCATTCGATGGACCATGCGTGGCAATATCCTCTGCATGTTGTTGATCTTCCATCTTGAAGGTATTGGCGACCACTATTTGATCGCTAGCTGGCTGGCTTGCAGAGTTGCTTCAATCAATCTAGTGGTAGCGCTGTCGCTGTAGAGGCTTTACTATGGCAATATCCGAGATGATAGTAACGACACTACTATGTTATAAACATGTTGTACAATGTCATACTGTACAGTGTACATTCCCATACGAGTGTCGTTTCAGTACATTACCAGTACCAGAACATTACAGCAGTTCACGTTAGCTGCAGCCGTGCTGTACCGTACCGTGCTGTACCGTACTGTTCGCTACGACCAAATAGCCAACTGTACAGTACAGTACAGTGTACAGTGTACAGTGTACAGTGTACAGTACTGTACTGTACAGTACACGTGCAGTACAGTACAGTGTACAGTACAGTACACTGTACAGTACTTCTACAGGGCACGATACCAGTACGGTACGGTACAACAAAGCAAAGCCGATGCATAGCTATCGTATTGAATGTACAGTATGGCGAACTTCAAGGTCTTCGAAAATCGGAAGGGTACTGTACTGTACAGTGTACAGTCTGGCTGGTGGAGTCGTGGTGTAGTCTGGGGCATGCCGGAACAAGAACGCGACCGTCCTTCATGTACGTCACACATTACGCAAGCGCATTTTCTGGCGCGAAAAAATAAGTCAAAGTCAAAATAGACTCAGTCCTAAATAAGAACGTACCGAGCATTGCGTGTCATATCATTCAAGCTTCAGTAGTCCCACTGCTGTCGTACCAATTACTTCATCCACCAAGATTGAAGCTACACCGACTTTCACTTCGTCGCCAAGCCGACCAAGACTAAGTTGTCCGACAAAACTGAAAAATTTTCTCCAATTCTACACGAGTTACTGTTCTAATAAGAGTTGGTAACGATGACTTTATTTTATATTTGTCCTTTCTTGATGATAGGATAGCGATCGATCAACTTGTTGCTACCTGACAATCTTTCTCACACTTTTTCAACTATTTCTATGTATGCATTTTAGTTGTGGAGTAATGGCGTTATCTGCAGGAGCAATTCAGGTAACTATCTACTGCTAAAATGCCTTACTAATGTTGTAATAATCCTAGGAGGTTTGCAATCCAATGAAATAACATCTTATCTACCGTAGATTATCCATTCTGTATAGAGTCCTAAATACAGAATAATCGTATTCAACTCACTACTGCATAGAACAAGTTTGCAAAAAACACTTTCATTAAATGAAGATTGTATGCGACCTCCTACAGTACCTCTCTTTACAACTATTTCGCGTGTCAGAACAATCATGCGATCATAGTTGTCTAGTATACACTGTACTGTAGGCTTAAGTGACCACTTTCATCTCTTTCTGGATGATTTTCTTCACCTAGTTGAATAGTTGACTATCACACTTGGCTACATATGGGATATCCTTTACGTCAACCAACAGTTGTCAATCTCTTCTACAGTATAGAAAGTAGTTGATATGCAATTTTATTCAATACAATTGCTTGTTGATGGTAGTTTTCTCTTTCGTTTAGTACATCCCTTCCTATTTATACTTAAATGTTCAGACTCATAACAGCTTTTACTTTTCCAAAAGCGAAACATAACAATACTGGTAACAAACTACTCGACTACCAGTTTCCAAGCCTAATGATGATCTTCTTACAAATTAGGCTATTTGCAACGGTGAAAACCCACCAACACCGATTTTTCAAGTGGCTGTAAGTATCTAATTCATCGGACGTACTCAAAATATATATCAGAAAAATACACGGTATTGCGATACATGCAAATAAAACTAATTCATACTATCATGGGCGGATGCACTTCTACTTCTGTATCCGCGTAATGTCTAGTAATAATTTCCACCGTTCATCAGTTATACATCTTGGAGATCCTACAGACAATCCTTTTGCAGTATATTGATGTATAAATCTTATTGATCTTAGGCTGTAAGAAAGATCCAAAATGAAAAGCTTTCTGTCGAACGTTACAGGTTTGCTAAATACTGAATTGGCTATCGTATAATGAAACTACATTGGGTTACGCAATAGATGTCGTCACTTACCGTAGATATACTTGACATAATACTATCGAATGTATCTGCCTATTTCACTAGTTCATTCGGCTTCTAGCTCAAACTTAGTTGTACGTAATTCTACCTGATAGTTAACTAAATTGTGGAATGAATTTCGTGTTGTAGAATTGTTCTCTCCGATGGCATCCATGCTTATTCATGTAAGTACTGAAACTTATGTACAGTAAAATGATTTTCAATTGTATATACTATAATAAGTTATGTCAAATTATTAAAACCCAGTGTAGAATAACACTATTGAAATCGAAGTGAAGCAAGTTTGAATCATTATTATTCGGTATTTGCATCACATTATCTAGCCGTCATGTTGGCAACTCAACTAAATCAAAGAGTTACTAGTGGTGAATTGGATGCTAAAGCTATTATTAAGCTCAATAACTACACTTGTAATATTGTACAAGAAACAAGGTTAGTAATAAGTAAATAACAACGTTAATATCACTAATAACATAGAAAATCAAGTATTCTGCCAGTTGATTGGCTTACCTATAATTAATAATATTGCTGTTTTACCACTGTAGGAAAGTACTGGTAATCTTAGATTTAACAGTTCTTACTTGTGGAAGTGAAACGGATATAATTGGTCAGCCCAAACCGTATAATGACCAATCTGGTCAGTATTATACTATTAACCTATTTGACTTATTATCATATCGTCATTGATCCTTATCCTATCATACTATTGGTTAATACTGTAATAAATTGATTACCAGTCGTTGATACTATGTTTATCTAATTTAAAATTTTTCAATCTCGTTTAGCCCCCTCAAAATCAAACAATTACCAACCGCAGCAAGAGATACAACAGCAGAAACCAAGTTATGCTCCCACCAATAGATCTATGTAAGAATTATGCTAATTTCTTCATTACCTTGACCTAATCTTACCGTCAACCTTAATATCTACACATAATCTTCATTACATAAGGAACCAAGTGACAAATCCCCGTCCCACCATCCATCCCCAACAGAATTTGGTTGACAAATCCGAAAATCGCATTGTTTTTCCAATCAGTAGCCTCACTCCTTATCAAAACAGGTTAAAAATGCATCATAATTTGGACGACGAAAGTCCCTTGTAATAACCCTGAAATGTTAAAATTGTATTATAAAAGATGGACGATTCGAACTCGTGTAACGAGTAAAAGTGAAATTAGAAAATGGAGCAATTCACGAGGCGAAGGAAAACTATTTAGTGTCGATTTAATTGATGAATCGGTCAGTACTTATTCTCAATTAAAGTACTGTTATAACAATTTAGAATGATTAATAACTTCTTGGCTCCATTCCTACCCTGATAACTCTTGATCTTATGATAGGGAGAAATTAGAGCAACTGCCTTTCGTGATCAAGTCGAAAAATTTA
>NW_002061343.1:0-1630 GCF_000150275.1 Trichoplax adhaerens
CCCCTCACTGTCAATAAACAAGTGCGCGAAGTATCATGAGCTGTGGGTCTACTCGTTTTTACCAATGTGATAGTTACGTGGTATTTTACTTTTATAGAAGGTTCAATTCAAGGATTTAATATAACCGCATGACTGCGTTGTTGGTCTTTATTTCTCCTTTTACGAAAATAAATTCTATAATAGGCACAATACTGTCAATCTTTCGTTTGTAGACTGTTCATTATGCCTGCCTACGGCAGCTTTTATTCCGCGATGATAGTGTTTATATTATGCTAGTTGTGCTATTTCCTTTAAACTAGACGGGTTTGTTTGCAAGATTTCCTTGTTCAAATCGCTAATCGGAAGAATTCTAGATAGTTGTATGGACGGTAATATAAAGCAGTAATCGTATTAATAAACCGTACTGTGATTCCATTAGAATGGATCACTTTACTGTAATTTTATGTGCATCATGTAGCCAGTTCCGAGTATATACAGTACAACATGCGTTGCCCAGAGGACAGTCAGCGGGTGGTTGTCATATTGTACTGTTTTTAGCACTGTCTTTCGGGCATGCAGCGTGCAGCTTTTGTCCGAAAAATAAAAAAAATTGTCGACTTCAAGTTAGCGTAATTAGTGATCTATGCAGTTTACATGTGTACTGTACACGATTTTAGAAATGGAGAACCCTATTTAATCTGCTGGCTTGTAAAACCGGCTATCGCTACTTGAGATTCCTTTTCCAATTTATACCGTGTATTGCTAAAAGAGCTAACCATAAACGTTGTTATATTTTGTTTTTGACTTTGTTTCTTTTTAAGCGCTCTAAAGCATAACTTTGTACTGTAATGAAGAAACTAATGCCGAGAGATTACTACCTGTGGTCTTTAAGGAGTTGCAAATTTTATTCATACTGGTAAATAGGCGTTGACTACAACGGTTGTTGTTCTCGGTCGTGCTATACTATTGTGTCTAGTAGGCATCTAGTATAAATGGAATAATGTATACAGTATAGTATACTGTCTAACCGAAATAATCTGATTGCTAATTCTATTCTATGTATATAGAATAACTCAATACAACATACAATTATACAATATACATACGATTACAGTAAAATTGTGTGAAAAGTCATTGGCGAATTTGGTGGTATTTGACTTACGAATCGCAAATGACTTTCCATACGCCCTATACTGTCACGTATTGGTTAGTACTTCAGTATGGCAAATCGCCATGTAAAATACAAATTTCGTACCGTTGACTTTTGACGCTCAGTATTCACACTCTGGTCAAGTACTGTACAGTGTACAGTGTTTAAGATAGCTAGAAACTACTCGTTTATCAATTTTTGTAAACGTCTTTACTCTTCAGCTTTTTCTAGTGCTATGTTGTATGGCACAGTAAACCATAGTTAAACTACGTTGCTGCCTTTTCAGCTTTTTAATTTAAGGTGTTCAAGCTGTTATTTCTTTCTCTTAGAACTAACTGTAAAAAAAAGGCTCAAGTTGTACACTAAATGTACAGCAATACTGACCACTTCAAGGAAATGACCCGGTTAAATACTACCTAAAACAGTACAGTACTCAGTCTGATCAATTCAGTACTTGTCACTGTACAGTCTGTACTGTACGATCTGCGACTATCGCAAATT
>NW_002061343.1:2003-3200 GCF_000150275.1 Trichoplax adhaerens
GCCTCTTTCGACTCATTTCTGTTGAATTCCTTGTGGCTTGACTCAAGCAAGTTTGACAGATCGAGATACATTGATTGAAATTTATATCAAGGTAAAAAATATTTTAATTTATTTTGTTTTTATTTATTTCCCTATTGCTTTGTAGGGTAGCACATTTTAGGCCTACCTTTTTTATCAATGCGCGTATTAAAAAATCGACTGCTGTATACGGCGCCAAACGTCAAATTGGTTAATGTATCTGTTTCAGTAAATAGTGATACGCTTCAAGACATTTTTTTCTTGTCTTCTGTAGTGATAGTGGATTCACGGAATTAATTGCAGTATAAGCTAACTTTGATTTATCCTTTAACACATTTCATTAGATTTTTGAAGAAGGCTTATTTTATACTAAAACATAGTGAACTAAACATTTCTTTGCGTTTATTATTATTATTATTATTATTACTAGTGCAAACTCCCGTCGCTTTATAGTACCTACTGATGTGTATCAATCACTTCTACCTTCTCAATAATATGTACATAAACCCTACAGATCATTCATTTCTATACCAATTCAAATTTCGTTAAGTAACTTTCGTATTAGTATGTTTACTGAATAAGGATGGTTACTATATACGGTATTAATGCTATGTTAAGGTTTGTGAGCGAAACTGTCAAATATACGTTTATGGTCAATTTGTTAATAAAATTAACAGATAGTATTATCATTCGATATTATATATATCCTAGTAACAGTAATATACTATGCTATATTAAGATTAGTTAATGGTCCAGAGCACATTATGATAACTAATGTACGGTGATGGACATACCAAGTTAAGATTAGCAGGTACTGTAAGATATCTACAGTGCGGTAGAATGTCCTTCGTACTGTGGTCAATTCTATACCAATCATTATAATGTGTCTAAGGATCGCTGTCGTATGCAAGCAAAGCTTGCTCTGTCGATAACAACCGTTATAAGAAAATGTAACAATCAAAATGGCTGTATAGAAAACTCTATAAAGATTCTATGTTTATTCAATTTTCATCAGAATATTACATGAAATCAAAATTTAAAGGCCCAGTGGCCACCCTTAGCGATATAACGAATACTATTTTAATAATCAGTACTCTGCAGAAATTACTACCTTAGAGCTATTCGTTTTACATGAAGAAATCTTTAGGTTAAAAGTACTGTAAGAATCTTATACTGACC
>NW_002061343.1:3455-4603 GCF_000150275.1 Trichoplax adhaerens
AAAACATAGTGAACTAAACATTTCTTTGCGTTTATTATTATTATTATAATTATTATTATTATTATTGTTGTAATTGTTATACCGCCGGCTTGCTTCAAACAGTGGCTAAGTGCAATACGGTACAAAGAGAACCCGCCAGCCAACAGTAGTCCAAGCACCGTATGATATAGTACAGTACTGTATACTACCCTAATACAGTAGTGGAGTTGAGGGTTAGAAGGGTGTAATTGTGCCATTCAGCGCAATTCTTCTTCTACTGGTATATTGATTTATCCCGCGTATAGTCTATTTTTACCTATACTATTTAGCTTTAGATGTTGAAAATTTTATGGCATAGAAAGATATTCTACTTTTTAGTTGTTTTTGAAAGCTGCAAATGTTGAAAGATGACCGGGCGATACATATTGTACGCGTACATGCAGCTATGGTGAAAGCAAATTGTTTACCGTTGCGTGCCAATAATCCAATATACACTTCATTGACTTGACCGATTATTCAGTTGGCCAAACACTAAAGACACAACGTACAGTATGTACAGATACTGTATTAAATCTAAAAAGATGAATTATGCTTGCAAAATAGAGGATTTAAATGTGTACTCTTTGGCAGCAACTATGTGACAGTGTCTAAAAGATTGAAGGGTATGGAGTATCAAGCACTTTTATTTTGGCCAAGCATGGAAAAAATTCTCACTTTCACAGTCATCAATTTCTCTATGTACAGTATGGTATAATGTGATTGATTATAGAGTATAGTACTCTAGCAGCTTTTTTTACAAAGAACTTCAAATTAACATACAGTACAGTATAATTAATGGCACGGTTGAGTCAAACCAGTTGCAGTTCACTTACTGTAAAGTATAGTATGTACTGTGCTGTATTAGCCTGTATATATACTGTACATACACTGAGTATATGTTGTCATTGGGCACGCCTACTCACTGAGTCACGACCACATTGACAGTACCGTATACTGCGTACAGTAATTATGTCCTACCTAGCCCTACGTTATATGGTACTGCATGACCATAGTGTGGTCACTGGTAGGAAGTACGTTACGTAAGTATCCCGCGAAATTAGTAAACAAAGGATACGAACGGTATGTCGAGTATGTAAAACACGTATGTGACAAAGTTCATTGAAAGATAA
>NW_002061342.1:0-4506 GCF_000150275.1 Trichoplax adhaerens
ATGCAGAGCCTTCTGGGACTAAAAAGCCCATAGACATCAATTTTATATTTTGTTCTTCATGAGGTTGTATTAAACCATCTTTTATATCTGGTTTTTGGTTAATATTAAAAATTCTAGGAATTGATGGTCCATAAACATCTGAATCTAGTAAGCCAACTTTATATCCTGATTCTGCTAAACTGATTGCTATGTTTGATGCAATAGTAGATTTGCCAACACCTCCTTTTCCTGAAGATACTAAGATTATATTACTTATCTTGTCTAATTTAGTTTTTTGTTTTGGGGATGGGCGCTTAAACATAAATAGTGCTAATTAATAGTTTATGTTATTTTAGGCATATTTATTAGAAAATCTAGGCTAAATATTTATAGCCTAGATAAAATGTATACTGTAATTTTTTGAAAAATTTTATTATTTAATTAATTACACGAGATCATAGCTCATCAATAATATCTGTGTGTACAAACTGTTTTGTAGGACAGAATTCATTGTCGTAAGCTAAAGTGAAAATTTCTTTACAAGTAATAAATTGAATAAAAAAGTCTGGATCTTCATGATCATAATTGCTTTGGCATATACCTGTGCTCAAACCTTCTCTGATTACAGGGTCAATGCTTTTTAGATCATTACATTGATTATTATAAGTATTAAAGACATTTTTTATAATATCAATTAAGTGTTTTTTTCTTGCTCTAATATATCTTCAGCAACTGGATTTGGTTTTGCCGTAGATGTGTCTCCTTCTGATATATATGCTTTTATAATACTACCATTGGCATTAAGGTACTTAAATGTTCCTACTACATCAGATTTTTCATATGATTCACTTCCTTGCTCATCAAAAGTAAATGTAAATCTAAGTTCTGCATTAAAGCTTTTTTTGTCATTGATCAGTCTAAACATAAAGAATTCATATCCTTGATATTGTTCTGAAGGATCTTCCAAAGGACTAGGTGTAATAACAGTGATATAATTTTTATTAACAGAGCTATTTGATGGTTCGTTGGTTGATTCAACCACATATAATGTTTTACCTAAATATGATAAACTACCATACTTATCATACATAACCTGTTTACGTTCTAAAGCATAATTCATAATACCAAGATGCTTTTTAATGCTATGATCTATCTTATTTTTCAGAAAGTTGAAGCTATAACTGACTTTTCTATCTAATAAACTTATTTGTATGTCATTTATTGTTTCTTGATTAAATATATTGCTTTCAGACATAATTTTTTTACCTCACAAAAATTTATTTCTTGCTATTAACGAAAATTAAATTTTAAGTCAAGAAATATCTAGAATAAATAAACGAGATCATAATTCATCAGGATCATCAGGATAATCAGTTATATTATCATTGTTATTAATGTATAATAATTCATCAGGATCATCAGCATAATCAGGTGTTTTATAAGCGATACTATTGCATAATTCATCATTGCTAGCTAAAGTAAATATCTCTTTACAATTCGCAAAGTGAATAAAAGAATCTGTATCTGTATCTTCAGTGTTATATAAACTATGACAAAAATCGGTAGTTAGTTTGTCTTTATGGACTTTATCAGGAATATTTTTTAATTTGTTGCAAAGTGGTTGTGAACGGAAGTCTCGTGAACGTTGGTCGTAAAATACACTTTTTATAATATCAATTAAGTGGTTTGTTTCTTGATTTAATATCTGTGCAGCAACTGGACTTACCATTGATGTATCTTCTTCTAATAGATGTTTTGTTGCCCTACCATTGGCATCAAGGTACTCAAACATTCTTACTAAATCAAGTATTTGATATGATTTATATGTTTGTTTATCAAGAACAATTTTATAATCATGTGCTATATTAAAGCTATTTTGACCATTGATCAGTCTAAACATAAAGAATTCATATCCTAGATATTGGTTTAAAAAATAAGGTGCAATAGTGAAGTTTCGGTATTCATTGGTTGGTCCAACCAAATAAAATGGTTCGTTTAGATATGACAAACTTCCATATCCATCATACATAACTGAACCGTGCTTAAAAGCTAAATACATATCATGAAAATGTTTTTTAATACTTTCATTTAACTTATTTTTCAGATATTTGAAGGCATGATTTATCTCTTCCATTGCGTCATTATTGTATCCCTCCAAATTTCTATCGAATGAATTATATCCAGACATAATTTTTTTACCTCACAAAAATTTATTGCTTGCTATTAACGGAAATTAAACTTCAAGTCAAGAAATATCTAGAATAAATTTTTAAATTAAACTAACATATCCAAATTATATTTAAATTTATTTTTATGAACACAGCTTTTATATATCCTGGTCAAGGTTCTCAATATGTTGGAATGGGCAAGGATCTTTATGATAATTTTTTTGAGGCTAAAGAAGTTTTTGAAATTGTTAATGATGCATTAAATCAGAATTTAAGTGATATAATTTTTAATGGGGATTCTGATGATTTAAAAATAACCAGCAATACTCAACCGGCAATTATGGCAACATCAATGGCTGTTTTTAAGGTTTTAATATCTCTTTCAAATAAAAAAATTACAGAATTATGTTCCATATCAGCGGGACATTCTTTAGGTGAATATAGTGCTTTATGTGCTACAGAAAGTATACATATGAAAAATACAGCTAAAATATTAAGAGCTAGGGGTAATGCAATGCAAAAAGCAGTGCCAATAGGTAAAGGAGCTATGTATGCTTTAATTGGTGGAGATGAAGTTGCAGCTGAAGAGGTCTGCAAAATTCTTTCTGAAAATGGTGTTTGTGAAATTGCAAATGACAATGGAGGGGGGCAAATTATACTTAGTGGAGATAAAGATGCATTTAAAGATATAAATGAGGTGGTAAAAAACTTTAAAATAAGGAAGGCAATACCACTTCCTGTAAGTGCTCCATTTCACTCAAGTTTGATGAAAGAAGCAACTGAGGTAATGTCTCAAGAATTAGCAAAATATAATTTTGAAGCTCCTAAGATTGATGTTATTGCAAATTATTCTGCGAATGTATATCAATCTAAAGAAGAAATAAAAGACTTATTGGTAAAACAAATAGAAGGCAAGGTGAGATGGCGTGAGACAATTGCTAAGATGTATAACGAATTTTCAATAAGAAAATTTGTTGAAGTAGGGCCTGGTAATGTGTTAACCAACCTTATTAAAAGGGAATATAAAGATGTTGAGGTTTATAGTTTGCAAACAGCAAATGACATAGAAAATTTTTTAAAATAGGAGATTATAATGTTTGATTTAATTAATAAAATTGCTTTAGTGACAGGTGCTACTGGGGGTATAGGGCGTTCAATAGTAAAAGATTTTATTGCTACAGGAGCAAAAGTAGTTGCTGTTGGGCGAAATCAAGAAAAATTAAAAGAGCTAAATAATGAGTTTGGTGAAATGGTTTTTACTATGGAATGTGACTTTAATGATAAATCCCAAGTTAATTTTTTGTTTGAAAATGCTGAAAAAGAATATGGAAATATAGATATTTTAGTTTGCAATGCTGGTATCACTAAGGATAATTTAGCACTTAGGTTAAAGGATGAAGATTGGGATGGTGTTATAGAAATGAATCTTAATTCAACTTTTAGACTTAATAGATCAGCAATAAAATCTATGATGAAACGAAGGTATGGTAGAATAATTAATATATCATCAGTTATTGGTCTTAGTGGTAATGCTGGACAGGCAAATTATGCAGCAAGTAAAGCAGGCATTATAGCTATGTCTAAATCGCTTGCAAAAGAAGTGGCGGCAAGAGGTATTACAGTGAACTGTGTGGCACCTGGTTATATTGATACACCCATGACTCAAGTACTAAATGATGATATAAAAAATAACATTATTTCACATATTCCAGCTAAAAGAATTGGAATTCCCAAAGATGTGTCTAGTGCAGTGATATTTCTTGCATCTGATGAGAGTTCATACATTAACGGGCACACTCTAAGTGTAAATGGTGGAATGTTGATGTACTGATGTTAAAGGATGTATATAAAAAGTATATTTTAGAAAAAGGATATAAGGAGGATAAAAATCAATTAAAATTAATTGATTTATTAACTCAATTTAGTTTGCAAATTGAAAAGCCAAAAACATTAATAGATAAATTGTTTAGTAAGAATTCTTCCTTGAAGAAGGGAGTGTATTTATGGGGGAAAGTTGGTAGAGGTAAAACATTGGTCTTAAATTTATTTTTTGAAAATTTACAAGTGAAAAATAAGTTAAAGCAACATTTTCATGAATTTATATTAGATTGCCATGAAAAAATAAATAATCTTAATCAACAAAAAAATATTGATAACAAAGTATCTGAGATTGCCAAAGAAATTTCTAAAAAATTTTGTATTTTATACCTTGATGAGTTTCAGGTGAATAATATTGTTGATGCTATGCTATTATCTAGGCTTTTTACTGAATTAATAAATAATGGAACATTTATTTTTCTTACTTCTAATTCTTGTCCTCAAGATATCTATAAAAATGGTCTTAAGAGGGAGTATATTT
>NW_002061342.1:4556-5653 GCF_000150275.1 Trichoplax adhaerens
AGTGAAGTTTGTGAGGCAAATCTGGGTGCAATCGATTATATAGCATTATGCAATCATTTTTCAGTTTTAGTGATTGAAAATATACCTCAGCTAAAATTTGAAAATCACAATGAAGCATTAAGGTTTATTTCTTTAGTAGATTGTATGTATAATGAAAAAGTATTAGGTATATTTTCTTCTCAAGTGAAGTTGGATAAATTATATATTGGAGATATTCATAAAAAAGAGTTTGATAGAACAATTTCGCGTATATATGAAATGCAATCAAAAGCATATATTGAGAATTCAAAAATTTTTCAAAGCCAATAAATTAATATTTAAATACACTTTACTTATAGTTGTAAAATAGTTACCATATATTTCTCTGGACTTTTGACAAATTGTGATAAATTTGCAACTATAACTGAAGAATAAAAATAATTTAATGAAAAAAGTCAAAAATATTGAAGAGCTAAAAAAATATTTCAATAATATTGAAAATCTTTTTTCCCTATGAAAAAAATTCATGCATTGATTTAATCTTTGCTTTAGCAACAAATTTTACATTAAAAGCAATGACAGTAGTTGAATTAAGCCTTAGTAGATTTTTTAAAAGAAAATATAGTAGCTTATATCGTGCTATTGGTGGTTATTTTACATCTCGCAAGAATAAAAAAAATAGAGAAGAAAAAAGAGCAGAAGCAAAGGAAAAAATAAAAAGTTTTTTGTTCGAGTCAGCAATAGAGGATACAGGGAATATACATACATTTGCAATAGATATTACTGGCAATATAAAAAAGCACTCAGCTAAATCAGAAGATAGAAGTTATATTCATTCAGGTTCTATTGGAGGAATGAGTATAGGGCATAATTACAGTGTTATAGCACTAAAAGAAGATTATGGTTGGATGCTTCCAGTGACAATAGATAGAGTGCCACATAGTGAGAATAAATATGATTTTAGTGTGATTCAAGCTGAATCTGTATTAGATAAAGTGCCTCAAGGCGATATATCTATAATAGTTGGAGATTCTGCATATTCATGTAATAAATTCATATATAAGCTTAGTAAGAGAGCTAATGTAGCAGTCATCACAAGAATGAGGGTAAATAAGGCA
>NW_002061341.1:0-3455 GCF_000150275.1 Trichoplax adhaerens
TTTATGATGAAAATATTTACTACACTTGACAGATTGTTATGCAATTATTTTACATGTGTACAGGTATATTAAGCTTATTAAATCTTATTAAGGAAGGATGTCATCGAGTTATAGCTTTGTATGATAAGTGATCAACATTCTCGCTATTAAAGAGAGTAAAATATAAGGTATCATCAATTTACATAGTCTGACACAATCTTAATTACGTTGTATTACTTACATGATAATAATTAGATTCAGCTTCAATTGGAATAAACTGGTGAAAAGCACCATTAATTTCAATTTTCTTCATGCATTACATTTCCATAACTAAAAATTATTTAACTATAATTATAAATCGCGGTTAGTAACGAGAAAAATTAAACTGGCTTGTGTTACAAAACAGCTTAGCAACAAAATAACGTAATGTACGATCAATAAGTCAATTCCTTGAACCACGTTTCAAGGAACGATATCTACACAATCAGGAACACTTTTGCTCTACTAGCAGACTACACAAAGACGTACACGCCTCGTATTTTACGTTAAACGCTAAGTTTAAGAATTAACTTTATTACACGATATACTGCATTTATATACTCTCCCTCAATAGTTCATGAGCCATAGTTAGTACGATTAACTTTGGAATCATTCACTGAATTCGATATTAATTTTAGCTACTGTTCCCTTATGCAGACAACAGTATTTACGAATATAGACATCTGATGACTAATACGGAATAGTCAGATTACGATATGTCCTATCGCGAGACATTTCCACTATAGTTTACAATCTACCATAAGTAAATTACAATCACAACGATTCGAACTGTAAGTAGATAATTCGCATTCCCTAATATAACTATTAATTTTAGTATATGTATATATGTCACTGTCATAAAAAGCCAGTGCTACATTAAAGCACAGTATATCCAAATAAGAAGTTAGCTAAATAAGGATAGGCTAACAAAATTATCCTAACATAGATATTTCTACTCTAAGATAGTGTATAACACTGTCACAACTTGTGATAAAGGGTTGATTCTCGTCTAAAACTATTTCACCAAAACACAAATATCAACAAACGATTCGAATTTAGAGGCCATACCTTTATTACGAATTCAATTATAGTAATGGTAGTAGTTCTATAAGCAGTATAACAATCTAGAGGCTTCTTTCGTAAAGGAGTACGAGAGAGTTAGAATAGATTCCATGCAAGTTTAGTAGAAGTTTGTAGAAGTCTAGTCTAGTCTAGTCTCGTTCGTGGCTTTCATTTATATAACACTCAAGGTTGATCAATCATTACAATAACAAAAACAATATCTGTACGACATCAAGCTTAATCTTACATAACATAGAGATCATAGCTAGACATTATCAATACGATTCCCACAGCATAATAGAATGTTATTAACATACCACATCCATATATATTGCTATCTGCAACACATTAGCTGATTACTATTGCATACATTGAGGTGTTATTGCTATCTTAAGAATATTAAATGATCAAATTACTAACTATAGCAACTTTATACATCTATAGTATTGTCACAAACTTAACTTGCGAACTGGTACCCTAAATAATAGATTACTTTTTTCTATCTCCACTGCAACTGGAGATCTACTTTGTGGTAGTCCTATACTACTTACAGTCATATTACCATTAGCTACATAACGAAATCTATTTAATTAATTAATTAACATGCACGGTGCTTTGCTCCTAAACAAATATATACTTGGGACGCATGCACATCTTCATTTACAGCAAGCGAGCCCTACGATAACATCTTTCAAAGTAAAATAAGTCTACTCCGCTACTACACCACTCTACTGCCAGACCTGTCGTACCCAATATCTGCCTACAGCACTACTTTGAATGCCAAGATCTTGCAGTGCCAGATAAATTTTTATCAATATATTCCTAAATATGTACAGTAATCATGTTATTACTTTTTCGAAACCCTTCTACTTTGTAACGTAGAAGATTCGCTAGAAATCTCCGGACGAGTCCAGCTAGAGTAATGAACTAGATTTTATCGCTGTTATTATATCGCCGTCATACAGTTGAGCAAAACTAACAGTAAATTAAAATACTAATCGATGCAATGACAGTCGTGATGAGATAACGGTCGACGATTCATAATAATTGATAACCTATGAGAAAAATATATATGGACTACGATTTTATTTATTGCCTCTTCTGTAAACATACATACCCAAATTTTATGCTTAATTGGATATGGTAATACAGTCAAATAGGCTGGATTAAAGCTACAATGAGTTTCTAGTAGGAAAAATTTATTAAGATAAGTAACTAGAATCTTCGTATTATATGTAAATCTATGCTATGGCCGTAGGATATGACCGATCACAAAATTACCAAATTTGTTAAAAATTAGAACGTTACTAGATCGTCATACAAAGATAACCTACACACAGCTCTACTCTAGCTGAACACAACTACCAGAAAGAGTTTTAGAAAGAATTACTAAGATAACTTAAAATTGTCTGCTTGTATAATTTCCGTAGCACTTGCAGCTTCTATCAACATAGCATAGCAACATTCTACCTAATTTTATTTTCAGGTCATTCTTAATAACATTTTATTGCGGACAATCTATAACCCAGTATAGTAACAGCCACATTATTTACGTTGACATTTATTTCCACCAGCCAAAGTACGATGAACTAACCGTATCTTAATATATGAATGTCACAAAACAGTTTTGCAACAAGATAACGCAATATACGATCAATAAGTCAATTCCTTGAACCACGTATCAAGGAACGATATCTGCACTATCACAAACACTTTTGCTCTACTAGCAGACTACACAAAGACTTAAACGCCTCGTATTTTACGTTAAATACTAAGTTGGAGAATTCTCTTTATTTCTCGATATACTGCATTTATATACTACTCCTCAATAGTTCATGAGTCATAGTTAATACAATTAACATTAGAATCATTTACTGAATTAGATATTAATTTTAGCTACTGCTCCCTTAATGCAGACAACAGTATTTACCAACATAGACATATAATGACTAATACAGAATAGTCAGATTACGATATGTCCTATCACGGAACATTTCCATGATAATTTACCATCTACCATAAGTAAATTACAATCACAATGATTGGAACTGTACGTAGATAATTTGCATTCCCTATTATAACTATTAATTTCAGTATGTGTATAAGTGTCACTGTCATAAAAAGTCAGTGCTATATTAAAACACAGTATATCCAAATTAGAAGTTAACTAAATAAGGATAGTCTAACAGAATTATCCTAACATAGTTATTTCTACTGTAATACAGTATTTAACACTGTAACAATGAATTACGCGTCTATTTTTACGTCTAGTAACTAATAATGTGACTCAACATATTACCATATATAGTCATCTATACCCTAGTATAGAATCTTTAATTAAACTCTACGGCTACAAGCCACTAAATATGCCTTAT
>NW_002061341.1:3505-5740 GCF_000150275.1 Trichoplax adhaerens
ATATAGTAACAGCCACATTATTTACGTTGACATTTATTTCCACCAGCCAAAGTACGATGAACTAACCATATCTTAATACATGAATTATACATCTATTTTTACGTCTAGTAACTAATAATAGGACTCAACATATTACCATATATAGTCATCTATACCCTAGTATAGAATCTTTAATTAAACTCTACGGCTACAAGCTACTAAATATGCCTTATGATAAATACAGGAAGCTACGCTAACCTGCATTATAATAAGCGTGACTAAAGATTAATCTATTATCCAATAATAAGTTACGTTACTGGCTGCTATGTAAAAGTTAGGGTACTCAACAGTAACGATTTACACGCGTATTACGTCGTTAATTTTGTCATCGGTATTATTAAGAATAACTAATTAAATAACAAATACTCTACTAATTATGAGAATATTGCATTCTGTATTCACTCTTAATATATTCAATTGTGTTTGGTTTATACTATCGCATCCTACGTGCATTTAATAATGTTAATGTTGTAGAGTAAGGGATAAATTATTTCATGAAATATGTTATTAGCTCCGTTAAATTCAACAAAAATCATGGCTAACATAAACAGTTGCAATCATAGCAAATGTGCGTTAAATTCCGATATCAGATTCATCAGAGGTTCGTATGAAGTCTTATTAGTGAATTCAATTGAAAATGAAAATGATTTAATTTCTGATTACATCATTAAATAACGTGTGATCTTAGTATGTAAGCCTAATTCATGTAATTTATGGGCCTCCTCCAAATCTCTCCGTATCAATCAATCCAACGATGATTGCCGTAAGAGCTGTTATATCTATATTAGATAAATAGACATGAATATTATAGCGTTCTGTCGATTCAGTACCTCATAATTAGTAAGTAAAATAAGAAGCAGTATTGCTCTTTGTCAAAACACTTCAATAAAAACTTTTCACTTTTTGATATAGTCCTAGTCTTAAATAGTCTGCAAATACTGTAATCTAAATTAATATTTGCCAATCGCTATTGTTAATTTATTAATTTGCAGTAGCAATGCTTTCTTTTTATACAGGAAAATGCTGTATTTTACTTTTACTGTATGCCGACAGCAAGTCAAACTTGCTGAAACATTTTACGATTTCACATGATTATCCCGCAAACAAGTTTACACTACATTAGGTCTAGATATAGATCCAAAATTTAGTAGTGTATTGAAGTATTTATTGCTGTAAAGAAAAATTGTTTAGCAGTCATGTATTGTATAGAACAGTTTGAGTGCGTAATTTGACGATAATGTATACGATTCGAGTTATTATCACCACTCTATCTGTTGCATAATTAATGACTTTAAAATATATCAGCTTTTCGATCTGAAAGAATTTCTATTGATACTATCTTTACAATAGTTACTGAAATTTAGTTGCTTTCCTGTGATAGTGATGTTATTAATATTTTAGAATTCTTATAAACTTATTCTAGATCAGTATGTAATATAGCAGTGATTTGCGCAACGATATAGCTAGAATTAAACTGCAATTCTATCGCCATATAATGTCGGATTTGGCATGTTAAAGGATCGAAATATAATTTAAATTCTTAATTTCAAGTTAAGCTACCGTGCATTCGAAACTGTTTTTGCCGCAATTCGGAAATGATTTGTAGCGACCGTAGTTTGAGTACGGTTTCCAAGAAAGTTATATGGCCGTATCATTCAATGTAAATACATATTTCATCAACTGGAATTTTGCTTAGGATTTTACATTTCATCTCCATAATTTTTTTACTTACAGTATTATAAAATATTTGAACTAAAATTACAATTTATTATAGTAATATTATCTCAAATGTATTGATTGAATTTCGCAATTTTTGCTGGTTATAATGGTAATCACGATTAATAGTATCTTTATACGCAACTTCCTGAGAGAATTCCCTGTCGACACATCTATTAATCAACCTTGGATATTCTACATGTAATTGAACAAATTATCTTAACATTTAATTTTATGAGCAATGTTGCTGGGGCAAAATTAGTTTACATGTTAAAGTAGTTTAATGACTAAGAATGGAAATCCAGTAATTTAGGTTTCATAAATACAATAACTTGTTTTTAACTTGAATAATTCTTAATAATGATTTGCTGCTTATTTGTATTCTTACAGCGACTTGTATTACAACAATATCAGAGGAGAGAAATTATCATCTGAAGTATTGAAAAATTTACCCAACTTGTGGGCCCTGTATGTCTGATA
>NW_002061340.1:0-5821 GCF_000150275.1 Trichoplax adhaerens
TGGAAGATTATCGACAGTTTAGATCTGTAAACAAATTTTAACTTGCAGTTTGACGAAAACAACTTACTCCTGATAAAACTTTCTTTTCATGGAAAGCTGACTGAGCAGCTTCGGCACTAGATTTCTTACAATATGTTACAAAAGCACATCCTAAAACATAAAATAAAAGCATAGAAGAATGGAAAGATTACTTTTATGCAGAGTACAGTCATCGAAAAATATAAAACAAAAATAAATTAATCCTCTTCATTAGTATCATTAACTGAATGACTTTTACATCAATAACTACTATAACAATATTGGTCTGTACTTGTACGTTAATGTATGAAAATATCAGTTTTAGCCCAAAGTAATGTCAATGTTGGCAACGTGAATTTCCATAATTGCTAACTTAACCTATACATCTAAGAGGGAAGAGATGATGTACCCATACCAACAGCAGACGATGCCACGAATAGTATAAAGAACTGTGCCTATTGCAATCCTAAAATTGTCATAGTGTTATGTGCAGCATCCATATAGTATGCTACAGTATAGGAATCGTTGCAACAATTATGTGACTGATCTTTAAAGAAAGCCTAAACGGAAATAAGACAATCTAGGCACTCACTGTCATATAATTTGCAACATTTTTAATTGGAAATTGTCGTTGTGTAACAGTTATCTAAGTTAATGATTTGAAATAGACTTTACGACACTAAACTGGCCAGATTACAACACGATGTAATATTTTCTCTTTTCATAAAGTCTCTTAATTATTGACTTTACAAAGACAGTGATACGAACTTAGTATCAGTTGCTCCGTTGTAGATTGCTAAATATAAGGTACATAAAACCGTTAAATTCAATTCTCAACAAACAAGAATGCCTTGTTGAATCGATGAAATGAAAAGCACTAAGCATGCTACTTACATTATGCAGTCAAAGACTGCTAGCAATATATCAATGTCATTTTAGTAGCCTATGGTACAGCATATTGTATAATGCGTAACCCCCCAAAATTGAAGATTTCTTTTCGATATTGTAGTTGTAGTCTACTGTAGTATGGATTCAATTACACCGTCTATACAGGCTACAGCACAATCCATAGTAGTACAAACTGCATTTTATCATGCTGCGTCATGACAACCTGTCAAATTCAATTTTGAAGCTGTAGTGCTCATGAATAAGAAATAATTGCAGTATTTCGTTCTACAGATAAATCGGTTTATTGATACCTATCCTGATTTTATTATTTTTTATAAGATAAAGTGGTATGTTTCTTTCGGAGCTTTCTATGACTTTATTTTCATCCATGGAGTAGAGTACAGTGATAATTAATGATTTTCTTGCCTAGCTTACTCATTTTTTCCTAGGCTCCAATTGCTCTCCGTATTCGATTGATTGTAATAATAGGGCATGCGCTCATCAGTGAAGTTAGGAGAATAACGCAGGGAACCAGGGAGTTCTTGTCATTAATTCAAAAATGCATTTAAATGCAGTTATAGCTGATGATGTTGTACAATAAGGCAGATTGTAGAATTTATCTGACTAAAGTTAATCCGTGCTCCAGAATCCATCCTGACACGATCTATATTAATGGCCTGTCATTGTAATAGCGAGAAGACTAGGAGATTGATTTAATCATTACTCAATTAAGTTAAGAGAAAATTAATGACCCTATACTCAAGTATTTGATCAATAATTAAATATCTATCTCTATATATATACTGTATAATATAATTGTAATAGCCATTGGCTTCTTTGTAGGCGCATGTATTTTCCAATACTGAGTCCGTTGCGCTGTTCCTAGGTGTGATCATTGGACCAAACGGTACAGTACTGCCTGACTGTGGATTAGAATTACAATACGTGCACAACAGTGGTCACCTTCGTATCGGGCACAGTATAGGTAGTCACGCGTAGTCGCTCAAGAAGGTGAAACAAGTCAAACTTGACCATGGCTAATCATGAATTGTATGATTCTTGTCAAGGCTGGATAACGTCTACTACAATATGCAGTATCCGGCATTTAGTGCTTGCAGATCTATGGTAGCCGATTGTGATGGAGAAATATCGTCAAGGAGATTTGACTAGGTGCAATCTGATGCAGAACACACTTTGATACTTTGTTTCGTTTTTACAATGCACATTGGACTTCTTTGATTGGCTGCAGCAACACGCTGGTGAGCCACAGTCCTTGCAGTCCAGTATAGTACTGTAAAGCTGCTACTGTACTGTAGCGTTGAGTGAAAAAGCTCTTTCAAAGTGTTGACTACAGTACTACAATGGACTGTAGATTTTCTATTTGTTCTGGGGGTCCATGCGACGATGGGACCATGCAAGAGATTCTTTTTCTACAGAATCAGATCCTCAATAAATTTTTAATTTTCAACAGCAAATAATTTCCCTTTTGTCGTTATTATCAAGGCAAATGATTGGAGAATGAAAACGGTGTTCTGACGAGATCTGGAATCAGTATCCGATTGCAAGTTATTCCAACCACGGATGATTGCAGACAGGAGACCTCGACAACAAAAACTTGGCGATTCTGCAATGCTCTCTACTGTACTGTATAGTACAGGACAATATTACAGTACAAAACTTAGTTGATTATTTAGCTGTTCGAGTGGCAGTGAGATTAGTCAAACTAGACATCGTCGTCTTCAAGTTCACCGAACCTACAGTACTCATCGTACATGACCAAACAGTACTTTTACGATGGCGACACAGTGTCGTCAAGATCGAGCCAAGAAAGCATACCGTAGTTGGCTCAGACAAATATTTGTCTCAATTGTCACATGTTACTGTTAAAACTCAGTCTGGAACTGCAAAGTGCTGACACTATTCTTCCCTAGTGTACAGCAGCCGGCACAAGTGCCTACGACTGCGTACAGTCTACTATACTCTATGTCCAGAGTGAATTGCAGCACTGGCAGTGCAGCAGTTTGGACTCGTTACATTATGACAATGCCACCAATTCAGCATTCATACTGTACTAAGACTGACTGGGAATCGTGCACACTGCACTGTGCAGTGGCATTAACACATTGATTAGAAGGGGCATTTCTAAAAAATGATTCATCAAAAAATTCTTGTCCAAAAAATGAATTGAAAGTGAGGAGTTTGACCCTCACTAATCTACGTGTAGGGTCTGCTTGGTGTCTATCTATTTTCCATGCTTGTGAGTTACTGTACTCTCTGTGCAAATGGTGATCACTGGCATGAAACAAACAGTGGATCGAGTGTTGTAAATGCTCAGACTTTACAATTATTCAGATGACGTCTAAAAGTTGTTCACAACCCTTACAGAGTCTTCAAGCACAATATCTCGTATGCTATACTGTCTGCCGCACCATCAATGATACAGAACGAATCGCAAAACCAAAGGACATGACAGTCTTTGAAGATAAAGCCAACACTGCTGTACAGCTTGTGCCTATTGTTGCAGACAGTATACTGTACGGAACATCAAGTCATCCATTAGAACTGTCCATGGTTGGGTCTACAATATCATTCTTTCCTCCATATCAAGATGCAAAATCACTTCTTTACAGGCGATACTGCGGGCTGGGTCCGTGTAATGCAATTGATCCGCGATACTGTTCTCTACTGTGGAATGATCGTTGCTGACCAACAATACATCTATCATTAAAATGCCAATGATATACGCACAGATGTGTCGATATGAAGTATTTTAAATGCTATAACAGCAGCACCAGTTTCCATCATTTTTTTACTTGACTACAGTCTACTGTATACTATCGTTTTACAAAGTTATTGGGTCACTTGGGTGTCTCTAATCTCGACTTTCGTCATGCACTATACTATAGTAAAAAGACTAGGGATGAAGTGAAATTGATATTATCAGCTCGTAAACTCATGAGCAAGTGGCCAATGCATGTTGAATCGCTTATGCATCTACTTGTTTAACCTACCTTTATGTTGTTTGGTAGTTCGATCTTTGATAACAGCTAACTCGTAGATCGGACCAAATTGATCAAATAATGAATGGAGATCTTCTTCCGTACAGTCGCGTGGCAGTTGACCGACAAACAATTTGATTGCGTCCTTATCTTTTACGGCGCTTGTTATTTGTAATGAATCATTTCCATTGCTATCGACGGATGTTGTCGGTCCATTACTACTGTTACCAGGTGCTGCCATTACTCACTTTCGCTGACTGACTCTTGGAGTCGCTTCCTATCACCTGATAATTATGTACGTAATTTGCAAGATCTGCGATGACAGCGATGCGTGTTATCGACTATACTGTAACTTTGGAACACAGTACAGTATTATCCAACACAGCTACAGTAAAAGTTAGCTTGAACAAAGTGGCTACTGTACACTACTACAGTACTGTACTACAGTACAGTAGCGACTCCACTCAACGTTGAAATTGTACCGTACTGTAGAGATTGGATTACCCGCTGAAAAGAAAAATGAGTACAGTACTGCAGTTTTCCGCCACCACGGTGACACAAAGTACAAACGTGCCAAAGTGCACCACTAGTCGACTACACCACAAGCGAGTTCAGCCGATAGCAGTCTACTGGTCCTACAGTCTCCACTACAGTCAAGCACAAGTACTATGCCACTAGCAAAGCACTCTGCCATTCAGATCACGTGGTATACTGACGTCATTAACTCATCGCTACATCATGGACATGAACGAGTTGATGGCCCATGCTGAGCTCTACAGTACTCAGTACTGTAGCACAGTACAGTATACTGTACTGTACTGTAATGCTTGCTAGGGACTTGTGTACAGTACTCTGCACTCTACTCTCCTCTACTCTACTGTACTGTACAGTACACTGTACAGTCTTGAGTCTTTCTGTAGCTTGGGTACTCTACTGTTACACTATTTACTGCATTTTTCTCATTCACTGGCGATTTGGCCAAGAAACAGGATCGACTCCAATCTCAGCGCAACCTTGTTTAAAGAAGTGGATGCATTTTATAAGTTTGCAACTGGACTAGGGATCCAAGCTTATCATTTCATGACTGATAAAATAGTTATAGAAAGATCTTATTGATACTCTGGCTGGTTTATTGAATGAACAATTTGCCAAAACGATACAAGGTAAGCTCAAGTAAATCAAGTAGATATTATAAATACACAACTGTGTCAAGGGAAAGACCAAACCAACTGGAGCCAATTGCATTTTGTCTTGTTTTCAATAAGGCTGCCATGGATTATTCACCTCGAACGATACGAGTACTCTACTGTACTGTAATGTACATTATTAGAATTGCCTAATCAGCAATCCACCGATGTACTGTAAAGATCAGCACGTTACACGCCTTTATAGAATGATTTACTGTTGAAATAGATAGGAAATGATGTTTCTTTTTGATCATTACACTACATAACTTGATAGATATTGATAGATGCGACATCAACATGACTAACTTAATATCAAGTTGGTTAGCGTGAAAGGAGACAAGACTGAAGCACAGAATACTGTAGCGTCTACTGACGCAGTTCTAAAAAGTATCGACATACACAGTACAGTAGATATCCCGTATAGCGTGCAGTCGGGAGAATACTCTGAAATACAAGTACTATTACTTGACGAGCAATCAGTTTACCACTAGGAAAGGGAGCAAGTACGTTGCATCATTGTTGCATGGCTTAAAGCTAAAAATGGTTGTATCAGCCATCGGAGTTGAACCATGCAAAGCTATACTTCTTTACTTTAAATATACTGTACAATCAATTGAGATGATACTGTGAGTCGTTTACAGGATAGCTATTTAATTAATTTATAATTAGATATTAAAATGATAGTGTACGGTAGACGCTTTCATACAAATTTTTATGCGTTGCTTGGTG
>NW_002061339.1:0-5053 GCF_000150275.1 Trichoplax adhaerens
TATAAAAATATTCTATAGCTAATTTAGGGACTAGATTTATGAATTATCAGAATCTGCCACGATTAATTAATCAGTACAGTATTTGATTAACTAGTTTTATATAAAGTTGTACACGAATTTTAGACATGCTCTGACTATTTATTAAAACAGCTAAGACCTGTTCATTATTCTATAGTCTAATTAAATAGTATAGAAAACATAACCATCGATGGATTATTAAAATAGGTATAATATATTTGATACGGGTATTTCAGCTTGTTCTTACAGATATCAAATTATTTGAAAGTACATATTGGTGCATTTTTATGGCCTGACAGTGATATCAATATAAATATGAGCCTTGGCTATCACTGATCTATCCCACCGATTTATCTATGAATGTAAGAGTATCGCTAGTAAAATAATTATGTTATCATTTACGAACAGAATTTTTCCCATGAACTGTATGGAAAAGAAATCTTTCATAAGTAAATTGTTGCCGCTCAGATACCTAAAAAATTGAAATGGTTAATCAATTTATTAAATAATTATATCCAGAAATACTGAGAAAGTAATAAGACAATAAACTTGCAATGTGTCCAATAAAGGCGACATCGAAAAAGCGCTAGTAGCTATATAGGATATTTTATTCATTTGAAGGGATCTATAAAAAGTAGAATTGAAAATAAATCTAATTTAGAGGCGTTGTAAAACCTCTGATAACATTAGTTAATTTAAATGCAAAAGTAATAGACTGAATAATAGTTACTGAAGTATTAGGCTTACTAATTTCATATGGCACTCAAAGTTATAGTAACTACGTTATGAAGTTCCTTCAAGAATTATGATTAAGCTACCCTTCTTGATATCTATCTACAATACGGCTCCAAATGCTGACGATCTCCTATCATTCGGATATGAAAGTAAATCACTAGTCTTCTTTAAACGAAATTTAACTAAATCTCATTGAAAAATTGGTCAAATTTATATTACCTCTATATTAATAACATTAGTTATATTTGCAGGGCATGAATACTGCTATTAAACGATTTAGTTATCTAAAAGACTATGTAAAGTTTTACAGACAAAGCGCAATCGAGAGAATTTCTCGATAGTATAAGTTATTGTAGGTAAATATGTTACGGTTCCTATGTAATATAGTTACTTTGTGGCAGTAGCAAATGGCCTTTGTAGAAAACTAGCAAGGTGTAGATTGTGCTGTTTATACCTTTAATTGTATGTACAGTTATCAGTTAAAGGAAACAACAAATTCTAGAATGATCCAAAAATGTCTATTAGCATGCCCTGAAGCAGCATGTAAAGAATTTATTTTTCCAGTTTAGAAGACGCTATAATCATAGTACTTACAATTTCTTTAAATTAGATAGGCCCAAGAATGTTTCGTTATTGATCATTTCTAACTCATTGTTATCAAGATTTCTATAATAATTTTTAGGATGAGAAACAAATTAAAATGAAAGATATACTTGAAATAATAGGAACTATAAACCAATAATGACATAAACTGCCTTGATGAAGTATATATTAAGTTATTTTTGCTTGACCATTTTAGCTAATTATCGTGATATGTCTAGCAATTTACACAAGTAGTTTCAGTATAGTTTGTGATCTAACTTAAAATATGTTAGAATAACCCTCTAAATATGTTTATTTAGTACATGTATGTATATGAAATAATTCAAGCTCTAGTTTATGCACCGTTAGGCAAACAGATATTATTTGCCTACTCGAGGCGAAGAAACTAGGTTATCAAATGTCTAAAACAATGACTAAAATTATATGCAAATATGATTTGTTTTTAAAATCATCAATGTATGACTCAGTAATCTAAGTTGATAAAATGGAGCTCCAGCATCTAATAATAAGATTTTAGAATTGCAATGTATTCTTCAAATTAAACGTAAAGGATACATTTACTAAATAAATAAACCTTCATTTGTTGCAATAAATAAGAGATCTTGCTATATAGAATTTTAAGATATAGTATATGTATAATATATATACATATATCTGTACCGTAATTAAATTATATCGAACTGGAAAGTAAAATCATTTATGGAAAGCTTACAAGTTTGTTAATAGATTCAAGTTTTTGAATAAACTTGCTTTAATCTTTTTGAGACCGCAACCGGCAATGTTTCTAAAATTGTATAACGAATTTTAGCCAAAGGTTATCCAATATTAAAGTTAATTTAAAACTTAAGAATAAATTTCATTACTTCATATGGTCCATTAAAATAATGAGAACAACAGCTAGGTATCATATGTAAGTAATAATAATTTATTATACTTGTTGTATATCTCCAATTTAACAAATTTATTAGGAACGATTTCTTACGTAGTTTTTACTGGTAAACTGATCAGTGATACAATATTACTTTGATTCCTAGACTGGTTGCATGCCAGTAAGACAGAGTACATGCGCTAACTTATTAATTACTGAAGTTAATAATTTAATCGGTGCTCGTTCTATTATTTAATGTGTGTTATATTATGTAATTGATCGTAGCATTATTGACAGACTGTAGTTGCAGATATGATTGTCACAAAACAGCTTTGCAACAAGATAACACAATATACGATCAATAAGTCAATTCCTTGAACCACGTATCAAGGAACGATATCTGCACTATCACAAACACTTTTGCTCTACTAGCAGACTACACAAAGACTTAAACGCCTCATATTTTACGTTAAACACTAAGTTGGACAATTCTTCTTTATTTCACGATATACTGCATTTATATACTCTTCCTCAATAGTTCATGAGCCATAGTTAATACAATTAACATTAGAATCATTTACTGAGTTAGATATTAATTTTAGCTAATGCTCCCTTAATGCAGACAACAGTATTTACAAACATAGACATGTAATGACTAATACAGAATAGTCAGATTACGATATGTCCTATCACGGAATATTTCCATGATAATTTACAGTCTACCATAAGTAAATTACAATCACAATGATTCGAACTGTAAGCAGATGATTTGCATTCCCTATTATAACTATTAATTTCAGTATGTGCATAAGTGTCACTGTCATAAAAAGTCAGTGCTATATTAAAATACAGTATACCCAAATTAAAAGTTAACTAAATAAGGATAGTCTAACAGAATTATCCTAACATAGTTATTTCTACTGTAATACAGTATTTAACACTGTAACAATGATATAGCAAATGAAGAGTCAATTTGATAGTAAACTATGAACAGAAAAGACTAATATACCTGTCACAACCAAGATTACAATACAAAAATTATAGGTATTCTTTCCTCTCTAGTAGTCTTAATAATCTAAGCAACTAACGCTATGCACTCTTTAATCTACCAAACTTAAATTCGAGTCTTAGGCGATAGAAAACTTACGTGAAAAATCAAAACTTTATTTTATAAACTATTTATTAAAATGACCGATTGAGCTCACAACTTACATTCTAATACTAACAACTGGTAACCATCTCTTATCGATTAACTTGTTAACTCCCTAAATTAAGAGCTTTGTGGCTTTTATATAGCCTCACAAACTTCGTTGGCGCATAGCAATAATAAATTTATAGCCAAATCTACATACTGAATTTAGCTAAAATTACAATACACTTTCTATGACATTTAATAGTAGTAAATTAAATTAATGGTTTGGTGTGAACATGTGATTTATTACTTAATAAAATTATATCATTGAAGACGCAAGAATTAATTAATTGTAACAATACCCTAGTATAGTACTGGGTTGTACTTGTAGTATACATTTTAGAAACTCACAGAAATTTCCAAACAGATGGAAAGTTTAACTTTGGTAAGAATTTTCCATCTGGAAATTATTGTTCTCCGTATAGACATTATTTTTTACCATGCAAGTCAGTAAAGTCATTCTAAACTACTTACAAGGATCGTAGATGAGTTAGATTATGGAAAACATCGTAAGAAGCGTTTGAAAAGCCAGTATTTGTTATAACTCTGCAATCAAGAAGTCAGAAGAGTTAGGGTCAAATTACGCTAACATAAATTACTACTAATATATTTTAAGAATAATATTTCTTACAATGATTCTAATTTGTACAAAGAATATAAAATCCAAGGCGAACTTTCATCAACATTGTTGTCAGTCATTGCGCTATTAATTATTAGAAATAAAAGCATTTAATTAAAGTGTCTTATAGATTTCGTCTACACACTTGTCACGGTACGAACCATCGTGAAGAGTAAATGACTGAATTTAGCGGTTAAGATTTATATATGGAGATAGCTAATAATAACTTACAGTAAGAACGACGGTAGTTATTATTTTGTTATAGTAAGTTATGCTGTACTGTAGTAAGAATTTCTATACGGTAGCTAATGTTAATTGATAAAAGTGTTATGTCTTGTATCGCTTTTGATGAAAATCCTAAAGATATTCAATCATAAAGGATACTATAAATAATTCTGTGTATGGACGTTTTGTAATCTAATTATCTAGAATCGTTCAGTACATGGCTAAAATTGTGAATAATTTCTGTATTAATTTAGCTATTCAACATAAACTAAATTTCATGAACTGTTATGACTCATACATGATAACAACTACTGAGGGGTATTTAAGCTCGGCAAATATTTGAATAAAAGAAGAGTTTTATAGTTGTTTAACGTAGAAGCAAAGGCGTCTAAATCCTTGTGAGATAGTTAAAGGATACTGAATCCCAGAGACTGCATTAATTTAGAGATTTGTTTACGTTATCTTTATCACAGAGCCAGTTTGTGACAGCACCCTAAATCTATTACAAAAGTGTTTTGTAATTCTTTCAGCTCATCCTAGTAGTGCGGCAGGTGGCTAATAGAATGAAAAGGTGTACTTGTACTGTTTCTAGTATAAGATTGTATCTTATTAGGGAATTACTCAACTTTTGTTAACTCAAATTTTGGGCTACGTAGGCGGACAAATAGTAATAGCATGAGACTACTACTCGGCCATGACATGTTTTCTATCTCGAATTTTGCAAGCAAAAGTAGAAACTTACAGTGATCTTAGGTTTGATAAACCCATAAATGACATGGGTTGAATTTGTGAA
>NW_002061339.1:36149-37027 GCF_000150275.1 Trichoplax adhaerens
TTATTTATTCTCTGTATCGTATTAAGGCAGTTAATATCAGTAATAGCTGCTTAAGTGGGCTACAATATATATCAAATATTGAGCTGATTTTAATGCCATAACTTTAATTTTATTACCCTTAGCGTATTATATATAACTTTAGAGTGATCATTCTGTACTCATCTTAGTATTGCTAATTTAAGGCCCTTTTTTCGAAGGTATCATAGATCTGTACTTAAAATTCACATAGTAAGGCTGAGTGAAAACTTGTCCAATATTTATCGATAAAAATACTGTGATATTGTTACGGAACTACGTTTCCAATATTAAGATTGTGTTACAGTAGTTCTTTTATACTGATCATGTAGCATATTATTTACAGTTTCAGCAACTTATTGTAAGTACATATACCTTATATTAGCTTTATAAGAGAATGTACACTGTACGCTAAATCAAAAAAGATTTGTTTTGTAAGTTACAGTAGTAAGTTGGTGCGGTGCCATTCGTGTATTCTATTGATCGGTTATAACGGTCTGTCGGACAATGCCGGGTTACCGTTATATCCATAATTTAAGATACTTTATGTATGTCGATTGAATCATAAAGTGGATGTACTAGGAATTCTGTCAATAATATTAAATGGCAGTAGATTAGATACGTGTTAGGCAGAAATTCTTGCCTAGCTCTTACTAAGAGCTGTATTTTAACTTATCATAATTTCTTATAGTACTTAAGTTAATAATACGGTTTGACTAAGTTACAATCTGTCATGCTTCTAATGCTACGTCTACGTTAAACTTCTTTGATTAAATGCCTGTTGTTCACTTGTTTTATGCTATCTTATTTTAAGTCTAAGTATAAAATCTAGTTATAGTTGGCTGCTATTGCTTTTCTCTTTG
>NW_002061338.1:0-888 GCF_000150275.1 Trichoplax adhaerens
GGTTTATCCATGGAACACTAAAAGAGGTTTAATCTAATAACGTGAAGGTAAAGTGTGACTAGTACGACCGCGATGGAAAGGAACACTTTTACTATTGATGCAATGTGTTATACTAAATCACTTTTTGGATATTTGCATCACTATAACGATTCCAGTTTTGAGTTCGGTGATGGTGAATCTAGGGACTATCTAACATTGATAAAGTTCCTCGTTTTCGTTCGTTCACTTTAAGCGACATAGCTTACGTGGATGATCAATTTGAGCTACCAAATGATTCTAGTGAAATGAGGAATTCATTCTATGTTCACTTATAGAAAACATGATGGGGCTAAGAGTGAGAACATCATTTTTTTAGCATGTAATTTCAGTAAGGAGTCTACGCTAGATTTATCTGCTGGAGTAAATGCAGACGGTCTTAATGTGCCTTCAGTAAAAAATAAATAGTTGAAGTAAAGACTTTGATATTTAGAATAAGGACGGGTTTGAATTTAGAGCAGTACTATATACAGTAAGCGCTGTAGTATCGCAAGGGTTTAGAAATATTACTATACGTATATATCCGAAGTGGCTACTGTTGATTACTTGTTTACTTTACTCACTGTGCAGTCCTTGTCGAAAGGCAGGACTCTTCATTTGCGACAATTTATAAATAGTGTAATACATGATTGAAACTACCAACCAAAGGGTTAGTTAAATTATACCGTCAAAAGTAAATTTAACACACCCTCTATTAGTCTTGCATTCAGCATCCCTTTAAATAATGATAGCAATGCGATTAATTCTTTTAAAAATTACAGCATTTTCAATACGTGGTTTATTTATAACTAGAAATTATAGGTCAGGGAGGATGTGCAATTTAATAAAGGTCTATTCTCGGAGTTCTAAAGT
>NW_002061338.1:1551-5934 GCF_000150275.1 Trichoplax adhaerens
GCTTTCGCAACACCAATTAGAATAAACTAGATATAGTGAACGAGGAATGAATCATTCTTTTTTACTATTTACATTAGTTACTATAAATTCAGCATAAACTGTAACAAAGTTTTTATAAATATCTTACCTAGATTGGAGCAATGACCGTCGAATCATGACCTCTTCGATTTTTTTCCTGATAATTATATGCCTTTATAACATCATCGAAGTATCAATTATGATTACATTAAAATTTTAAAATGGCATGAATAAAATTAATCAATCATAATTTTATCAGGTACGATGCTGATCACCAGCACAAATCAAGAAACTGATCGACCAAGAAATCAATGATTATTTACTATATCTAGAATTTTCACCACTTCTGCAACAAAGACTAGTAGTAGTAAGAGATTTTATCTGTTAGTTCTAAGTGCCTGATGATTGTCGATTTTAAAGTTTCCTCCAATTGATCAGAAAGTCAATGTGGGTAACTATGTTTTTTTATTCTAACCTTAAAACTTATAGATAAGTCATCGCCGCATCTTGTTTTATTTTATATTACACTAGTTGCCATTTTAGGTATTTTGATTGGGCTTGCTATAATAATTTGCTTCTGCTGTATTCGAAAATCTGGCGAGCGTATTAATATGCATGGTCATGCTGTAATGGAACTGACAAGTGCTGGTAGCTCTACTGGCAATAAACCTTCCGATCATTATAGTCCCAATGATAATATTTGTGAGAATGAAGGTAATTTACAATTACCAATAGCAACAAATCTATCTGGAAGTGTTGAGCAAAATTCTGCCACAACGTTTTTATCATAAGGTACTAGTCAGTTGCAAGATAGACTAGACAGTAGAAAAGCAATTGACAGTAATGCCAAAGTTAACCTGCAGTGTACAAAAAGACGTTTACAAGATCAAGAAAATTCTGGTCAAAATTCGAAAAGAAGTCAAATTATTGCCCAGCAAGGTCCATCTGACGATCCTATTAAGTCTACTTATTTGCCTCAGAATCCAAGTACGAAAAATGATCATACTGATTATGTCTATAATTTTCAGGAATTTGATTATAACTTTGAGCGTTAAGAAAATTCCAATTCTGCTTTCCCAGTCCCTACAAATCAATTGCAAAGTCCTGATGCCAACAGGGTGGGTAGTGTATCGCGTAGAACAGCTATTGCGAATAGTAATAATTATAGTGGGAGACATTTCAGTTTCAGGTCTAGAACTAATATCACAACAAGATTAATGAATAGCTCTCAAGATATATAGTGGCGCTATGAACTTTATTGGACAAAGTGGACCTAGCTTACTGATTTTAGCTTCTGGTCTTGACAATCAAATTTTAACATCTTGTTCGTTCCGATCAAGTTTTGCAGATTCAGAAAATGAAACTGCTTCTTTTACCAATGGAAATATCAGCACTGTAGGCTTGGGTTTACTTCACGAGTATCCTTTTTAAAAATACTTATCATATGAACGGATATTATACTGACTTAAGTAGGGGTTTAGCCGAGCTAACTGTAACACCCAATTTACCTTCTCAACGTTTCGATGGTTATTATCAGACGTGGAGTAGAGAACGGCAAGAAAGGAGGGGAAATATAGCATGTCGCTCAACTGAGAATTCACCTACATCAGAATTTGCTAATAGCGCCAATAATTCAGGAAGCATCATTTCTTTAACTGACGTTTATCCCATTGAAAACAGACAGGACCAATTTCATTAATCAACAAGACTTGCTTTTTCTCCAGATCTATTATCCGCAAATCAAAATGGCATCAGCAGTTTTAGAGAACAGACGTTAATTGGAAGAAATCTATGTTGTAATTTTATACAAATAACCACCACGATTTTATGTGAATTGCGGCGCAGTAAATGTGCGTTATAATATAGGAAATACCATAATTATATCGCGTTTGCTAATAGTTTAGTATATCCTGTAATGAAAGGGAGCAGTCCAAATATGAACGCTGCGAATATTACTTTTAATGTGATGCTGAATAGACTATGCATCATTAAATTCGCAATTTTGATTAGTCTTCAAATTAAACTTGATTTCAAAACTAAATTGGTAATGCTGCCTTATACCAATTGATTCATACGTAATCTAATTAAGATAGTTGTGATTTATGTGGTATTTTTTTACTCAAAATTACTCACTTGATTGTATAATGATCGATTTAAAGCAATTGATTCTACTTAAGGCTGAATATAGAGGTGATGAATTTGTTAATAAAAATATTTCGTAGAATAGAGTACGGATTGCAAAAGAAAATGAGGTTTTAGTGCAATTATTGCTTTGTGAGCCCTTTAAAAGAGTGGTTTCTTAAGTGCTACAGTAGTTGAAATACAATCATATGACATCTTGAAGCAGATTAAGGAGTAATGCGTAGCAGTAGCTAATAGTAAGCGATCAACTTGTATTCTGATCGAGTAGACTCGTCAGATACAAGTCCTTTGCAATTCTGTTTAAGCATTTAATTACTCGTAGATATCAAATTTAACGACAAGAAGTAACCAATTAGAATACTAACGACAAATTTAAAATATTGATATATTGAATGTGAAATAGGTTATCTGCATAGTCGGTATAAACAATAGTACACAATCTTCTTTGACTGTCATATAATATACTCTTCAACAGTCAAGTGTTTTATGCATAGCTGCATAGACACGTAATATTACTTACCCAATATAAGCATTATACTCCGTAGTTAATTGCCTTACATTAGGTATATGCTATAGAAGTCTACATAATACACTTTAAGGTAAAAGTACGGTATATGCCTTACTATGAACTCCTGTTATCCTGCTATTCGGTCTACTAATCTTGACTTGTTCTTTTACAGTACTGAACCAGTTGTTTATATGCAGCAAAATAAATTAAGAATTCAGTTCTATTACAATCCTTCATCATGTGCTTATCGTTTACTGATGATTACTCTCCTTGCTACCTATTCCTAATAAACTTAATTCTTTCCTCAAATTTTACCCTTCATTTTCTTACTAAAATTTATATGGAAAGATATCAAACTCTTAACAAGAAGTTACTCAACATCGTTAAGAAACGGCTATTTACTGCATGAATATTTATAACTTATTGGCTATCGTCTAGGTAACCACATATCGTATTATACCTGACTCTAGGTATAGTGGACATAGGGAAATACTTTATAGGCATTGTATTGAAGTAAATTATTTTCGAGCCAAAATAGGATAGGATATTTTGTTTCGACCTTAGCATCTCTTGGTCAGAAATTTTAATTTACTGTAAATTTTTAAAAGAAATGACAATTAATAAGGAACTACAATTACTCCTATACGCATTATCGTAATGAACATAATTTGGAAAAGCTCAGATTCATAAGGATAATATTGCAGAGATTATATTTCCTACTTTTATCATAAATATCAGGTAGAACTCAACAATGTGCCGGAAAATTGTCATTTGTTTTGTCATCTGAACTTTAAAAGCTCCAGTGAGTACTTAATAAGAATAAAGATAGCCTAGTTAAATTTTCTATACAACAAGGTTTTTAAGAGGAATAAGTTATAATATTAAGTGCCCAATCAAATCACTCCGAGGTACAACTTCTATTAATTACTTAGTATTGATGATTCTAGGGATATAATTCTAAGCATAAACACAAGCATTGGATAACAATATGATGTAATCGTCATCATGATAGACTTAGACTAAACGTGGATAGGATATCCTTTTAAGTATTGTTGAGGTGATGAATTTTAAATCTTTATCAAGTGTCTTGCTAGTATAATTATTATTTACATTAGAGTTGTTTGGATACCCACAATCACAGGTGGATAATCAAAGTTAAAAGTCCCCAGATGAGTCATAATTAAAGCAAATACCTATCGATACAAAGGGCTGCAGAGGTGTAATACCATCAAACATAAAGTTTAAAGCTGCCTGTTATCATTCACCGGTACTTTTAGGATCTTAAAGCATGGATCTTTATCGCTCATACTAGCTCTCTATGCAAATAGACATTGGCATGTGAGCAATTTCTATTCCACAAAGATTCAATTTAAGTAGATAAGATTGTATTGAGCAGATGAGTAAGTTAACATTTCAAGCAGGTATCACTAATTGCTTTATGGAGACGAAGCCTAGCTTTAAGAAATCATTCAACTAAATCTATGCCTTGATATTTGGCTTGTGAATCTTTATTTTTATTATGTATATAATCAAACTATTTGGTCGTTTAAGTTAGAGCAAATGCTTAGTAACGAAGAATGATAAGCTGTAAAATTAACATGCGATGATGATTTAATTGTCGATGATGTCATACTAATAGTATCGATCGCTCACATCTGGGTGATCTAATGTAGTCTAGGATATGATTTTTCTCGCTTAAGACTTGGGTATAAAAC
>NW_002061337.1:0-3647 GCF_000150275.1 Trichoplax adhaerens
TATCATGAAAGTACAATCTTCTAGTAGTCCCTGGTGCAAGTATGTTAAACTGTTGATATTATCAGTGTATCTTATCCATCCATACCAAAGGCTACCGATCAATGAAGCCGAAGTAGATACAGTAAATGCTTTTGTTACCATGGGAGACATCAAGTGATCAGTTGAATGAGTTGGTCTGCACTGTCATTGTCCAATCATTTCAATATTTGCAAACTACACCATTGGATTAAGCCTGCAAATCAACTGACGACAATAATAATTCACTCTTTCCCATTTCATCATTATCCATAGAGATTGGTATAAATAAATTAAAAAGTGCAAGATGAAATGGACAGCAGAATGCATTGGCAACCGCCGTTTTTCAAATCATTCCATGATTACAGTGCAATCATCAACGATTATGACAGGAGATGATCAAGGAGATTGTGGACGTATTTTATCTGTATCGAAGGGAGAATTCACCTTTATCCTGATCTGCATAGAGCCCATGGCATTCTCGTAGTATCCTCTCATTTAAGGATAGTGTGGCTTTTTCGGTAGGATTGGAAGATATTCGTTGCTTCTTGGACATTTTCTCTTGGTGGTGGAAAGGATTTCTATTCCCTGTCGAGCAACGATTGAACAGAATGGATCGCTGCGATTTGACTTCACCCGAGGTACTGTAGGTTACAGTACGACGTACTGTAGTTGGGTTCACTTATCAAAATAGATGTCACCCTCTGGCACTATAGCATCGCCATTCCAAGGCAATGATAGGCACATTATAGTGACATTGATTTGGTTCACTCACCTTATCAAAGCTATAGTATCGTATTGGATAATTGAACAACTTGTTATCCGTTCCAAGTCAAATGGATGTCATCTTCAAATGTGTCTCTAGTATGCTATGACGGACATCTCTTTCACTCAGCTTGAGAATACTGTGTAGTGTGCTGTACAGTACAGTACTAAAAAAGACAGGGCACGCTGTGTCAAGCTCCATAAACTGACGTTTTGGTACCGTACCGTACCATGAGTGAACTGCACTATGGACTGAAGCAAGAAGGTTCAGGCCAGATTGGCAGTGGTTGACTGCACTTTGAACGCGCTCAGGCAAATCCTGTTGTCCAAGAGTGCGCAGGTGTCGACCGGTGACGTGTCGACGTGTATTTGACGTGACGTGTAACAGTGCAGTACTGTAGACCACGAAGGTCTCTTAGCTCATACTGTACATTAGAATATCAGATGATCCCATAATTAGCACTACGGCCATCTTGGTCTGTTCAAGCACTAGTCCAATAATCATCAATCCTATGTCAAAATGACTGCAAATCCTGTTGTCTAAAAGTGCGCAGGTGCCGACCAGTGACGTGTACAGTGTAGTACACTACTGTTACTCGGACTGTGGACTCGATACTAGATCACGAAGATCTCTTAGCTCATACTGTATTACAATACCAGATGATCCCATAATTAGCACTATAGCCTCCTTGGTCTGTTCAAGCACTAGTCCAATAATCATCAATCCTATGTTAAAATGACTGCAAATCCTGTTGTCCAAAAGTGCGCAGGTGCAGACCAGTGACGTGTACAGTGTAGTACACTACTGTACTCGACTGTGGACTCGACACTACTGTAGATCACGAAGATCTCTTAGCTCATACTGTATTACAATACCAGATGATCCCTTAATTAACACTACGGCCATCTTGGTCTGTTCAAGCACTAGTCCAATAATCATCAATCCTATGTTAAAATGACTGCAAATCCTGTTGTCCAAAAGTGCGCAGGTGCAGACCAGTGACGTGTACAGTGTAGTACACTACTGTACTCGACTGTGGACTCGACACTACTGTAGATCACGAAGATCTCTTAGCTCATACTGTATTACAATACCAGATGATCCCTTAATTAACACTACGGCCATCTTGGTCTGTTCAAGCACTAGTCCAATAATCATCAATCCTATGTTAAAATGACTGCAAATCCTGTTGTCCAAAAGTGCGCAGGTGCAGACCAGTGACGTGTATAGTGTAGTACACTACTGTACTCGACTGTGGACTCGACACTACTGTAGATCACGAAGATCTCTTAGCTCATACTGTATTACAATACCAGATGATCCCTTAACTTCAAACTAGCACTACGGCCATCTTGGTCTGTTCTAGCACTAGTCCAATAATCATCAATCCTATGTTAAAATGACTGCAAATCCTGTTGTCCAAAAGTGCGCAGGTGCAGACCAGTGACGTATACAGTGCAGTACACTACTGTACTCGACTGTGGACTCGACACTAGATCACGAAGATCTCCTAGCTCATACTGTATTACAATACCAGATGATCCCTTAACTTCAAACTAGCACTACGGCCATCTTGGTCTGTTCTAGCACTAGTCCAATAATGAATCCTATGTCAAAATGACTGCAATACAGCCATGCAAATACATGCTTATCACCTCAAGATAGAAAGTATTTCAAAAAATCAGAAATCCTATTCCACAGACATCTGTAAACAGGTGTATCGACAGTAGATAGATACAAGTATGTAATTCCAGGTTCATTTCTGAAAAGAAATTGAGACAATCATAAAGTTAGCATACGTTCAAAAATCAATCTATCCTTCCATAATAGAATTTCAATGCTGGAAAAGGGTAACTTTCAAGGTGAATCATGTCCATCGCTATTAATACGAGTATTACTCTACACCAAGAGCAGTACCATTATTCAATTAAAATAATTCTCTTTCATTACTATACGAAAATAGTACAACGCTTTCCAACATAATAAACTGCATTCGTTGAACGATATATACAGGAAAAAATGGATACGTCCATCATCCATAAAAAGAAGTGGATACACAGACTAAGCAATTATACTAAAAGCATATCAAAGTAGAAACTATGAGTACATACAGCAATCCACTTTCAGGCTATATCTGATATCACCATCATACCATTCACTGTTATGAAATAATTCAAAATTTTCAAATTCACCAATAAATAGATAACAAAATAACATTCTCATTCAAAATTATTACAAGAATAATTGGAACATGAAAGCTGGTACAATGTATAGTATAACAATCGCAAAGATGGGTCAAAATAAAAGATTAAACAAGAAGATAACTTGTACTGTATCAAATTTCTCTGTTATGATGTCAAATTCTAAATAGTATCAAATACGTGATTTAAACGGCCTCAATAAATTTCAATATAACTCTAGTCAATAAAAAACAACATCAAACAATATTTTAAATAAAACATCCTAGCTTTTGAACTTGACTAGAATTAGAAATTATATCCTAGCATAAAATCACTCCAAGAAATTGGTTGGTTTAGCAATGTTGATAATAATCTTATACCAACAAATATGGAATGGATTACAATTTCAATATACAAGACCTTTCAATCAGGCTAAGTGTGTCACACTATTTCATCCAGAACTCCAATTTCATGCCACACATCGATTAATTTAACGCCTTGTTAGCATCACAGCTAATGCTGCACCTGTTGCTGCATCGCCACTTGCCCCTATAGTTACAGGTAGGTGAAATTGACTTTCAACAATATCACGAATGAACGCATGAGAAGCCAGCAGCCGTCCACTACCAACAATACGACGTATTCCAGCCTTTCGCAGAAACTCACCCAGCATCATATCATTTAAA
>NW_002061337.1:3697-6058 GCF_000150275.1 Trichoplax adhaerens
TATTCCCTGTCGAGCACGATTGAACAGAATGGATCGCTCCGATTTGACTTCACCCGAGGTACTGTAGGTTACAGTACGACGTACTGTAGTTGGGTTCACTTCTCAAAATAGATGTCACCGTCTGGCACTATAGCATCGCCATTCCAAGGCAATGATAGGCACATTATAGTGACATTGATTTGGTTCGCTCACCTTATCAAAGCTATAGTATCGTATTGGACAATTGAACACCTTGTTATCCGTTCCAAGTCAAATGGATGTCATCTTCAAATGTGTCTCTAGTATGCTATGACGGACATCTCTTTTACTCAGCTTGAGAATACTGTGTACTGTACTGTACAGTACTAAAAAAGACAGGGCACGCTGTGTCCAGCATCATAAACTGACGTTTTGGTACCGTACCGTACCGTACCATAAACTGAAGCTTTGGTACCGTACCGTACCATGAGTGAACTGCACTATGGACTGAAGCAAGAAGGTTCAGGCCAGATTGGCAGTGGTTGGTTGACTGCACTTTGAACGCGCTCAGGCAAATCCTGTTGTCCAAGAGTGCGCAGGTGTCGACCGGTGACGTGTCGACGTGTATTTGACGTGACGTGTAACAGTGCAGTACTGTAGACCACGAAGGTCTCTTAGCTCATACTGTACATTAGAATATCAGATGATCGCATAATTAACACTACGGCCATCTTGGTCTGTTCAAGCACTAGTCCAATAATCATCAATCCTATGTTAAAATGACTGCAAATCCTGTTGTCCAAAAGTGCGCAGGTGCCGACCAGTGACGTGTACAGTGCAGTACATGTACTGTACTCGACTGTGGACTCGACACTAGATCACGAAGATCTCTTAGCTCATACTGTATTACAATACCAGATGATCCCTTAACTTTAAACTAGCCCTACGGCCATCTTGGTCTGTTCTAGCACTAGTCCAATAATGAATCCTATGTCAAAATGACTGCAATACAGCCATGCAAATACATGCTTATCACCTCAAGATAGAAAGTATTTCAAAAAATCAGAAATCCTATTCCACAGACATCTGTAAACAGGTGTATCGACAGTAGATAGATACAAGTATGTAATTCCAGGTTCATTTCTGAAAAGAAATGGAGACACTCATAAAGTGAGCATGCGTTCAAAAATCAATCTATCCTTCCATAATAGAATTTCAATGCTGGAAAAGGGTAACTTTCAAAGGTGAATCATGTCCATCGCTATTAATACGAGTATTACTCTATACCAAGAGCAGTACCATTATTCAATTAAAATAATTCTCTTTCATTACTATACGAAAATAGTACAACGCTTTCCAACATAATAAACTGCATTCGTTGAACGATATATACAGGAAAAAATGGATACGTCCATCATCCATAAAAAGAAGTGGATACACAGACTAAGCAATTATACTAAAAGCATATCAAAGTAGAAACTATGAGTACATACAGCAATCCACTTTCAGGCTATATCTGATATCACCATCATACCATTCACTGTTATGAAATAATTCAAAATTTTCAAATTCACCAATAAATAGACAACAAAATAACATTCTCATTCAAAATTATTACAAGAATAATTGGAACATGAAAGCTGGTACAATGTATAGTATAACAATCGCAAAGATGAGTTAAAATAAAAGATTAAACAAGAAGATAACTTGTACTATATCAAATTTCTCTATTATGATGTCAAATTCTAAATAGTATCAAATACGTGATTTAAACGGCCTCAATAAATTTCAATATAACTCTAGTCAATAAAAAACAACATCAAACAATATTTTAAATAAAACATCCTAGCTTTTGAACTTGATTAGAATTAGAAATTATATCCTAGTATAAAATCACTCCAAGAAATTGGTTGGTTTAGCAATGTTGATAATAATCTTATACCAACAAATATGGAGTGGATTACAATTTCAATATACGGTACCTTTCAATCAGGCTAAGTGTATCACACTATTTCATCCAGAACTCCAATTTCATGCCAAACATCGATTAATTTAACGCCTTGTTAGCATCACAGCTAATGCTGCACCTGTTGCTGCATCGCCAGTTGTCCCTATAGTTACAGGTAGGTGAAATTGACTTTCAACAATATCACGAATGAACGCATGAGAAGCCAGCAGCCGTCCACTACCAACAATACGACGTATTCCAGCCTTTCGCAGAAACTCACCAGGCATCATATCATTTAAATTATGAATAATTCCATATAAGAGGCCATTGACAACATTAGATAAATGCAAATTATGCGGTGTAATGTGTGANACGCAACCTCTGCGCTTTGGATCATGCCTCTCACCCAATAATATCGGTTTCATTTTTAACGACGGTACAGATTCTACAGAAGA
>NW_002061336.1:0-6031 GCF_000150275.1 Trichoplax adhaerens
CGGAAGTTTCTACCGTCGATCTTAGCACAGTTATTTTCCAAGAAATTGAAAATACTATAAGTTCATTATCAGAAACAAAATCAATAAGTGATGATTTAGCGGAAGACCAACCAATAGAGCAATTAACTAGCTCATCGATAGAAAGTTTTATTCGTGAAATTCTCGTAACATCTCCAAGTAATTTCAATAGTTATTCCGGCGATAACATCTTCCAGAAAATACGTAGATTCGATCATCATTGGTCTGGCCGTTGGGGAGAGGAATTTGCATATCGCTACTTTAAAGAATATTATAAGAAAAAATTTTCATCGATTAATCATGAAGAGGAAACTAGTGGCAACTATGTTTTAGCTGGAACTTACGAAAACGGCAAAAATGTTACTATCAAGGTTATTTGGTGCAACCATAGTATGGAAAGCGGTAAACCTATGGACTTGCAAATTGTTATTGATGATTATAATACGTATATCGAAGTGAAATCAACTTATAAATCGGAAGATATGTTGGCAAAAATTAGCAAAAATGAATGGCGAGCTATGCGTCATTATGCTGAACAATATGAACTATTTTGTGTCTACAATGCTGGCAAAGCGGAGCGTGTACGAGTAAGAAAGATCAAAAATCCTGCAGCAAAGCTATATAACGGCGAATTTGTTCCTTCAGCAATGTATCTTAAACTCTAGCCTTGGTAGTATCGCCTTATAACAATAGTCATTTGATTTAATTATGGTATCTATTCCATTCGAATGGTTCTATGTTGCATTTATTTTAGAAATCTTCTTCATCTTACTTTTCCATTACACTGCTCGTCTATACGAAGTTAATTCAATTAAATATGCTTTCAATAGATAGATTTGGCATTGTAGTAGCAATTATGATAACTAGTTATGCTATTAGATTATAGTAATTAATAGTTTAGTTAAAAAACGGAATATGAACACGATAAGTTTATCTGAGTTCCAATCGGCATAAATTTTAGAATGGAGCCCGCCTTCGTTTCTTAATGTGCATTATGTACTGCAGTTACTGATTTGTAGACAGACTACGATACTTCGTGGTTAGATTATTTGTTTGTTATTACATTTGCAAGGAATGCAAGATATAATTTTTCTGAGCTTGTACGGCTAGTTGCCAAACTAATTTTGAATACATTAGAGTAATAATTTCGTCGCTATGATAGAATTCACTAATAGCTTGAAGATGCTTATAAACAGGTGTTGTAGTTCGATAGGTTGAAGGAAAAGCACAAGAGTTAGCCAGGCCAATTTTCTGTTTGTACAACTCGTTGTAACGTGTTTTGTTACGTGTGATTCGTATTTAAATAAATATTAAAAAATGTACGTGTGATTTATGAAGAAGCAATAATAAGTTTTTGTAGGGACAGCATTCTAGTAAAGACATAATTTCTGTAAGGACAGTCTAACTAAAAGAGTAGTCGGAGCTAGATGTCTTGAGAGAAAATAATTTTTTATTAGCCTAGAAAGAGACGGTAATTTGCAACAATATCATTTACAGCAATTTTGAATTAATATTAGTCTACTTGAAGGTCATGTTTTATGCTAAATTTCGTATACATTATGGGTATAGAATCTACTCCATTTACTTTAGAACTTTGAAAGCCAACAATCAAAGTTTGTACTTTAAATGGGAATGCAAGATGCCTCATTAAGCGATATCAGCAAGTCTCAGTAACTCTAGTATGATTAGCTTCGGGTGAGGAATAGCAATCATGCTGGCTTAGGATCCCTTACTTGGAGGAGATTAACTTAATAACTTATTATTAAGTATAAGGCAGGGTAAGGAAATCCATTGGATAGATTTCGATTGTCGTCTAAGCAGAATTGACCAGGAAGAATTTTGGGCAAGTATGTTTGTCAACATGTTGTCATGAAGGATTATAAAAGGCTGACTCATTTGGAAGGAAGTTCAGTCTAAAATCTAGCTGTGTATTGATAAACGTTGATTAAGCTTACTACTGTAATATTTAATAATAGTTATTAAATCTTAAACTGTTTTATCCACTACAATTGGGAGACAACTTTCATTTCAAACTAATGTTATTATTACCATTACAAGTAGCACAATTTTTAAATTTTGGAATTCATCATCGATTTTAGTTGCGGGAAAAGTTTCAAGCCTAAAAGTCTATGTTGACTGATATAATAACTTTATGAGTTGTTTAATGAGCCATAATTGCGTCTAAGCTTAAGGGAATATCTTATGTAGTTTTAGCTTGATTGTCATACTTTATCGCATACATTTTAAAGTTATCATTTTTACTACGGTATTAAAACTACGTTATCCTAAGTTTTTTACATGTATCTAGTGAGGAAGCAAACGAATTTTAACTATCGTTGTATTAACATTGGTAGGCGTAATTTAAACTATCCATATATCCATAATTTATTCACAACCCCATAATTTTATAATACTTTGAATGCAATTTTGTATGTTTCCGATTTTACTTAAGAATATTTGTGCAATACAATTTTAAGTAGTCATAAATTGCATTTATTATTAGGGCAAGGCCTTCAAATAGGTAAAAACAATAATCCGTAAATTTATATTTCTTTCCTACGCTACAGATAGGTATATGTCAAAATAGTAGGCTTATAATACTTTGACTACAATGTCATTTTAATTGAAATAGTGGCGTAGTAGCAAGGTTACAAGGCTATGCAGATGAAGTAATAAGCAACTTACAACGACGAGAAGTGGGAAGTAATGTAATGAATTATGAGAGTAGCATTTATAGAAAGAATCATTGCTACTCTCATTACATTTGTCGCATAAGCATCGTTTACAGACTATACATTAGACCCGATTGAATCCCTTATAGCTATAATATTGACTTGACATAATTTAAGTTAAATTTAATATCGTTGCAATTATCATCATGATTATAATTATCAGAAGAATCTAAAAATTAATTTATGTTTATATTTAATACAACTGATATTTTGATAGTTTTGGGTTTTATTTATAAATCTACTCTGTGAAAGCAATAAGAAATTACCTCCATGCGTGTAAATATTTATAAGTTGTTCTGAAAATTATTATAATAGCTATTAATGCATTGGTAAAGTGATTAGCCTCACCATGATGCAAACATGAGCTTTAATAGAAGGAGTTATCGTGTGTCTGAATTTTTTCTTGAATAATCTCAAAATAAGCCAGTAGACAAAATTGCATGATTTCATTTTGACCTGTTTAATCCATATTGAAAAATGTATACTTGTATCTGAGTATATATGCTACTTACATAAATCTGATTCATGAAACTATTTTCAAAGATGAATAGAGTAACTACATACTCCGATTGATTAATAATATATATTTCAAGATTTATAACAAACTTCTTAAAGAGATTTGTAACAATGATGATACTAAACCCTATTCTCTATTTATTCTAACAGGATCCCATACATATGGATAGTTAATAGCACTTCCTATCACATAAGTAAATTGTATACAATACATTTTAATATCAATTATTAAACTGTTCGATAGGAAAATGAAGGATACTTATGGTATGTACTACACTGCATGCCGTACTATCGCTATATTTTTCTAACACAAAACTGCTATAATTAGCTGAAATCATTACAGGGTATAATTATTGGCTTTAGTTCGAAATTTAAACGTCCAGTTTTATATTAAACATAAATTAAAATAAGTCAGCCGGGCTCACGTATAAATTTCAAGCTGATTTTACTCTTGCTATTACCATATAATTTATTTAAGAGCGGAATTGAAATATCTTTTGAATCATAATTATTAATATATCTACTACTATTATAAAGACGAATAATACTGATATTACTGATGTTTTACAAAATAGCCACCAATAAGCACACTCGAATGATGAAAATATTTTTGAAACAGGAAATACTTTTAAGGAGTAACTGCTTAATTGACAACTTACCGTATATTTAGATATTGTTTTATACAACGCTTGCTTAGATGCAATACAAATTTCTTATTCTTATAGTTTACAAGAAAAAAACTATTAATAAATGAACATTATGGCTTTTCATAGTATTGTAGCAAAGTCTTTAATCTTCTAGTGTTCATAAAGATATTGGTTGCAACTCCATTTATTCCACTCTTTATTATTATAACTACCGCATTAGTGCTGGTTTATTATACTTTATTTCAAATAAATCATAGAATATGTTAGAACATTTATTTAAAAGATACACAGGGTATTTATATTTGATCTCAACACACCGAGTATAATATATCATATCTAACCGTTTACTGCAAGCTGAGATATAATGAATATACAAAGATCGCAATTAAGCTAAAGCTATTACGTTATTGACCCAAAAACCAAAATATACATGGTCATTAATGTAGAAAATAACCAAGAAATTTATACTTTTGAATCGTTTAGATCATCATTAGCGATAGGATATATTCTATAAAATTTAACTAATTAATAATGAATGAATGAACGAAAACCAATACATGTATTCAATCTTGATAGCTAATCAACCACATCTGCATAATTTTATATTTAAAGGGATCAATATAACTAAGATAATAAATGATAGGCTTGAAAACAACGCTTAAAAAGCAAATTTCAAAATGATTCATTAAGGTAGACTTTATATACTCACGCTATTTATTTATAGAATTAATTAACTGCAGTATATCATAGCAGCAAACATGTCAAAGATCACTTAAATTACGATAAATTGTCAAAGACGTAAATATTGAAATTATTCTATGAAAATAACGTTGCGTAACAAAAAATTTATACAAATTAATCATGAATCTAACGATGAATGCAAGTAATATAAAGGTTCCACTCTATAAAAAGCTTGAAATAAGCAATAAAAGTAAGGTGTGCGATAATGAACCGACAAAAATTTATGTTTATATCCATTTTATGTAATTAATTCTGTTAGAATCATTGATCCAGGAATGATTAGCAGCATCAAGAAGAAAAGGTTTCATGAATTGAAAAGATGCTACAGAAACAAAGTCATATGTTAGTAGATTTAAGAATACCTCAGATCAACTAACTCTTGTTCCAAGTAATTAATCAATTATACCACAAAGATCGGTATTCACAAAATTGGCATAATCAAGATGGATAAGATAAATTGTGTTATATGTGCGAGATGATACAATAATAAATTAATGAATCTTATATGCGTATTCATTCTACTCATGCTATATAAAACTAACGATATCAAAATAATTATGAGTTAAAAAAGGATCAACATAGTGTGTGTGAATAAATACAAAATTTAAATAAAGCCATAAAAACAAGACCGGAATCGTCAAATTAATAAAGACTTTAAATGCTAACATATTCCATCCAATTACTTTATCACACTAAAGCTATTGGTATTGGAACTAGTAGCACATTTATGATGAACAAGAGACAATAAAACTTGAGATACACAATAATAAGAGGGTAAATAAGATTAAAAATTAATAAAGACTTCACGTAAATCTATGCAATTTACTTATTTACACGGTAACAATTAGTAACTCAAAAATCGGCATAAATAAGATAGAAAAATTCAAGACAGGACATGAAAGATAATAAAAACTAACTGATGCAATTATATACATATTAATTATCAAATATTCACTCACAATATGCAACTAACCTATTAGCACAGTATAACCAATTCTGAATTAACTAATTAATAAGTTAACAGATTAATATAATTGTGATATTTATCAGCGATTCATTAATATTTAAAAGCTATTAGTTATGATACTAACAGTTGTTTATCTCCTCAAAATTGCTAGCTAGTTGTAATTTTTGTGTCTACTGAAATAATTCATTTCATTAGTTTTATTAGCAATAGCTGAAACTACATCTGTAACATGGTGGATAAATTAATGTTATTGGTGTCGACATACTAACCTTAATTACTTTTAAATCATATATTGAAATTTTGAAGGCATACTTATTAATATTTGCCTTTACCGAAAAAAACGATTTCCTGTACTAATTGACTGAATTTGAAAATTTAAGCTAGACTCTCACAGCACTATAGATATTATA
>NW_002061335.1:0-1332 GCF_000150275.1 Trichoplax adhaerens
GATCGATGATGTCATCGACGCCACTTGAACATGACGTAATTCCCTCTGCATTTTGCAAATCACCAGCGGGCTGCGGTGAACCCGCGTGCTATTCTGGTATACTCTACAGTACTGTATAACGCAATATCGGTGAGAATATCCCGGGGCATAGACCACTAGAAGTATACCTGGACTGGAACTCTCCTCGGGTGGATGGACTTTTCATACTACAGGCCGCCGAAAATGTCGAAAAATAGTTACTGAGTATGGATCTTCCCGCGTCTGTTTTCTAAATCACTCGTATCAATTGGAAATAACATTCATGATCTAAATTGACTGCTTCCAAGCAGAGCTTCTCAGATATTTCAATAAAAGTATTAATGAAATTGATTGCTATCTATAGAACCATTTTTATCATACAGTTAACTATACATACAGTATACTGTACATACAGTTAACTGAAAGATTACTCCAAAAATCTGCTTATATGCTAGATATCGGTAAAGTATCAATAAATTGATATCTTACCTATACAAGCATTTTAATACATACAGTTAACTGAAAGATTACTCCAAAAATCTGCTCATATGCTAGATATCGGTAAAGTATCAATAAATTGATATCTTACCTATACAAGCATTTTAATACATACAGTTAACTGAAAGATTACTCCAAAAATTTGCTCATATGCTAGATATCGGTAAAGTATCAATAAATTGATATAAATTAATATTTTACCTATACAAGCATTTCAATACATACAGTTAACTGAAAGATTACTCCAAAAATCTGCTCATATGCTAGATATCGGTAAAGTATCAATAAATTGATATAAATTGATACTTCACCTATACAAGCATTTTAATACATACAGTTAACTGAAAGATTACTCAAAAAATCTGCTCATATGCTAGATATCGGTAAAGTATCAATAAATTGATATAAATTGATACTTTACCTATACAAGCATTTTAATACATACAGTTAACTGAAAGATTATTCAAAAAATCTGCTCATACAGTATGCTAGGTATCGGTATAAAATACTGTATTTGCTTGTTAGTTTTAGTTACATTTTCTCCCGGTTTAAGCGTCTAAAACGAAATAAAAGACGCTGTACACCAGATCACAGGTTCTATCTTAAGAGACCATGACAGACTTTACAATGCAATTTACAACAGTATTTTCGTATTGAGTAAAGTGTTACTCCTAGACAAGCAATAATATTCCGCGAGTATCAGTAAAGACATTTAGTAGTAATAAAAATATTAAAACAGGTCATCCATTAGACGTTTTTGATACTACGATATGCTATTAAAGTAAGCAAAACGATTCCCTCTTTATGAGTAGCAAA
>NW_002061335.1:1421-4896 GCF_000150275.1 Trichoplax adhaerens
TTGATTAATTAGATATAACTACAGGATACCTTTAGCTTACTGTATACAGTAAGAAGTATGTGGTAGCGTTACAACATAGAGCGATTACCTTGGTAATAGTCTTACTTATTTTAAGGAGTACTCGCGACCATAAGAGCAGTGCAACAACTGTTGGATTAATTATATATAACCACGGGGTAGCTTTAGCTTACTTAGTAATAAGCATGTGGTAACGGTCAATACAGAACGATTACCATGGTGCTCGTCTATTCAAATACAACACTAGCGTTATTTTCGAGGGAAGACAGTGGTACTATCGCTCGTTATCCTTCGTGGACTTAGTTATTGGAGTACATTACATTACTTGTATTTTTTTATACTTTACTGTACAACATTATATGTACTGTTGTTTATTGACAAGATAACCAAAAACAGAAGGTATTTCCATAGTGTGAACTATTGTATCTTCAGATAAGAGTAGTACAAACTCCCGTCGCTTTGCTGACGGTTTACGATAATGTGCTCATTTATTAATAATTAACTGATAGTATTACCATTTGATAGACTGTCAGATAACAACCGTTATAAGAAAATGTAACAATCAAAATGGCTATGTAGAAAACTCTATAAAGATTCTATGTTTATTTAATTTTTATCAGAGTATTACATGAAATCAAAATTTAAAGGCCCAGTGGCCACCCTTAGCGATATAACGAATACCATTTCAATAATCAGTACTATGCAGAAATTACTACCTTAGAGCTATTCGTTTTACGTAAAGAAATCTTTAGGCAAAAAGTACTGTAAGAATCTTATACTGACCTATTGAAATGAACCCATAATCAGATGGATGATCGGCTTGTGCCACTAGTACGATGAGCAAATATATAGTTACATGTCGGCACATGTCTAGAAAATTGATCCACGTAATACTCATTAGGTATAGCAAAGACGAAATGGTCAAATAATTCTCTATCTTGATCTAAATTCAATATCGGTGAATTAAAACTAGTCCAACTTGTATATCGATATTGTGTAGATATTTTTACGCGATGACTTGTAAAGGTTAAGGCATTATTAGTAATAGGTATGAAAGCATGACGTGCTATTCCACTTTTCAACACTTGAAGAACTGAGTAGAAAAGCGAGACCGAAATAGCCATCATTCAACTAGAAATCTTTGCGATAGTATGGCTGTATATGCGCCTTCTTGTATAGTACTACTATCAGGAATAGGAATGCTAAGGGCAGGATCATTTGGTCGCTAAATAATGTTCGTCTTATCAACTTGTAGTAAAACATTGTTGAAAAGATGCCTGTATTGTAATACACGTGTAAGTGCACTGTATATTGGTATATGAAAAGATGTTCGATAAACTAGTTACTGAATGGCACGAAAGAGATCTAAAAACAAGATAGAAATCTTTAATTTAAATAGAGAGGAGATCACGATTACGGTTTAATTTTGATATTAAAAAATACATTTATTTTGTAAACCTTCTACAAGTTATCAAAAATAATTTCTAACGCTAAAATAAGGAAAAAGACAAGTTCCTTCATACATATTTAACTATGCAACATTCAAAATTATATTGTCTTTTTGTAAACGGTTAAAAAAAGGAAAATTCCCTTTAGGACATTTAACTATGCAACTATTAAAATAGTATTATCTTCGCAAACGTTTAAAAAGGTATCAAAAATAAATTTCTAACACTACAAAAGAAAAAAGACAAGTTTCTTCAGTGACGTTTAATTATGTAGCTCTTAAAATTAAAGTAGCACCATCTCTTATTAAACATTCGATCTTGCTCCGAATGAGTGATTTGGTATTTAGGATAGTCTATGTACCCGCTAAGATTGATCTATGTGTTGATAGTTAGCACAGACGTGTATGCATCGTATAATGGTTCTATGTCGTTACTGACCAAGAATGCGATCCATGGTGTAAAACTTAACAAAATGATTTTTCTGACTATAATTGTTAGTCCTATAATGATAATAAAACCGCAACTATGACTACAGTATTATTATATATTTATTCGGTGCATTTTTCTACTTATCTGTGAAATCAGCTGAGCAAGAAATTCACCCTCTAGACCAATACTTCTTTACTACGCCGACAACGCATTGCAAGTAAGATAACCACAATGATAAATAAACCTGCACTCACTCCAATCAAGGCGTAAGTAGCAACCTTGAAAGTCGAACTCTGTATAACAGAGCCGGAGGGAGTAGTTACGGATTGAGTCGGAGATTGAGTTGGAGATTGAGTGCTAGCGGTAGGATTATTAACTAACGTAAATTTTACATTTAACAAATTATTAAAGAAAGCAATTTGATTACGCTTGTAATTGGTTACAGGATTATAGCCTTTGGCTGTAATAGTCAAGTAGTAAGTACTGGTACTTGTGTATTCTGGCCAAGAAATCCTTGTAGTGGATGGATCCCTTAAGATTTAAGTAAAACAGTCGAAGTAACTATTAGTTATATAACATATAAGTTGTAAAATTGATATAACTGCATTTTGGACGATTTAATTTCTATTCATCGAGTTTTAAATAATCTGAATTGTATACTAATGTACTGCAGTAATTTCTTTACAGTATAACTGAAGTCGATCAACTACTGAGTTTTTCTTTTAAACACTACAAGATATTAATCATTCTAGTTTATAAGATGGAAAATTACATGCTCCAGTACTTACCCAGTGCGTATAAAATTTCCCCACATAGCCATCATATCTTTACTCAAATCAATTTCTGCAGAACTAAAATTTGATAAAAAGCCGAAAGGCTTATTGACTGGATAGCCAAAGATGTAGGGTAGTTCTACGCCATGAGTCGCACCATTTTTAGGTTTAAAATAGGCTGATTGATTTGTTCGATGAGAGAAAACATAGGTATAGGTAGGTGAATAAGTAGAATGATGCCCGGCAACGAAATCAGCGGGTGCAAGGAAGAGTGAATCAGTAGTTAATTCCGCTAACATGAGCCAATTACTTGATAGAGAATTGATGTTTTCTTTGTAATTTGTGTATCTGTCGATCGTAACATCTTGTCCTAAATCATTATATACTCCAGTAAGCGAGGATTTTATAAGGCCTACAAACATTGGCCTATTTACATAAGAAGGTATGAGTGAGTAGCCATCTTGAGCTGAAGTTCCTATTAGTAGATTGGTTTTCTTAAATCGACCTGCTGCCCAAGCTTTTCTAGGATTCTCTGCAATTAATTTACCGTCTACGGTAATACCAAAAAATCCGCCATTCGCTAATAATAATGAAGCGGATGCTTTTAAAATTGCTGCCACACTTAAACTACGTACACACTGAGTCACGGCAGCAATAGTAGTGCCATTACATCCTGCTTGTTTGCCAAACTTCAGGAAAGCTTGACGAGCTTCTGCTATGGAATTGTAGATAAAGCCATCAAGTATGGCTCCACTCTGCATAATAGTATAACGATATAGATCATAGCTACTAGGCATTATTGAGTGA
>NW_002061334.1:0-1861 GCF_000150275.1 Trichoplax adhaerens
AGAATTCTGTAAATTATGATTTATATAACAAAGTCATTTAAATTTCCTTAGTATAATTCGTTTATAATATCTTAATTTTAAACATTTAAGAAATGGTACCAACATACAATTCATTGTAAAGGATCCTGCCGGATATGATATTCTGAAGTTTAGAAACTGAAAGATTGGTAAAACTCAGATCCCTACATTACATAAATAAAAATATAGTGAAGTATAAAGATTAGAAGAACTATTATATTAAAAAATCAAATGGCAATAGCTATATTCCAATAGTTGATAACTCTAATAGACTTAATTAATCTTAAAATAGTAATAGATTAGCTTCCGTGGGGAGGATGTTTGAAAATGATATTAAAATACGTTGCAATAATTATGGCAGAAACTAAAAAGTACATTTGGTAATATAAAACTTTCAGAAACAGATTATTTTCATAATAGCAAATCTACGTTAAATCAAGTTACGAAAAGAAACTAACTTACAAATTAATAAGATTTTTGAGATCTTGCAATAGATCTTCGTTTATTCCTCTCAAATTATTGCCTGTCAGATATCTGTCATGAGGTATTTCAAAAGTACATATCAAAAGTAATATTATCTGGTTCTTTTCAAAAAATATTTAATTAAAAAATCAAAACTATTCTACTTATAATTACTAAGGGTAAATAAGAATATGCAGGTAATTTAGAGATCAGCTATTATAAAGTTTATAGGTAATAAAATGGAAATTTCAGTGAAACTTCTTGCATTAGTTATTGAAATTATGATTCAATAACGTTTCGTGACGGATTGAAAATCTTACGAATTAACTATATGCTAAATTATGTTCTACGGCATTTTTCATTATCGTAGTCTTTTAGATAGATGATACGTATTTAAATTGAATTTTATAACTAGATACTAATATTGCATTTTGTATATAAAGTACCGAAGAATACAGTAAGTATTATTTCACGTTGGTGGAAATTGATCAAAAGACGAAATACGCTAGCGGTGCATAACATTTAAATGACATACTACAGAATCACATATTTGGTGGGAGAAATTTAGGCCTTATAACTAATACCAATGTTTATCTATCAATGCATTTTGTCTGATTAGATATAGTTATATAACTTACAGGCCGTTTATGCGAGACACTGCTTTAAAAAAATCATGATTAATGATTGATTTGTTGAAATTGCAGTTTCTAATATACCTAGCAAAAATTGTTTCATTAGTCATCTATTAGCAATTTTTACAGATATCCAACTGCGATAATTAACAGGGAAAATCGATTAAATTATTTAGCTGCAGCGTTGTTAAAATATCATAAATTATAGTTGGAAAGGTATTCTTATTTGTAACCATAGCTATGCTATTATTACAAATTCATTAGTGATCCAAGATGACTGAGAAATTGAAAATTGTCCAATTTCAAACTGTTGCTATTCTCTATCATGCTACAAATAAAAAGCGAATAATGCTTTAGGCATAGTAATTGTTATAGTAAATTTGTACATTTCGGTTTTGTAGTCGAGAAATTAATTGCTTACAAGGTTATTAGAAACTTAAGATTGCTGATGGATTTTTCATGTATGTATTCCAAAGAACTACTTCCAACTTTTCTAAGTAGATCACAATAATTATCAACTTAAAAAACTTGATGAATATAAAATTATATGATATTATGTAGCAGTAAGCTACATCTCTTAATATAGCAAATAATCTACTATTTAAATTCGTATTATACTGTATAGCCTGTAATATAAACTCGGTAATTAAATTCAAGATATAAGAGAAAGTAACTATTTGATGAACTTTTATATTCCAGCCAGAAACAACTAACAGAAGCCTTAATTGGATTTGGTTATTAAACACATT
>NW_002061334.1:2486-3946 GCF_000150275.1 Trichoplax adhaerens
TGATGTTTGAATAGTCACCGAATGCTTTTTCGTCTATTTCCGTAAGTAAATTATTTGACAAATCCCTATTTGTACCAAAGTTGAACGTAGCAAATGGCAATTGATCATGTTTGTGAAATTTGTTAAGACATTTATAATGTATAGCGCCAAAAATGGTAAAAAGCAATGAACAACAATCTGTTAGCAGTTATTCTGCACGCTTGTGATAACGTGTCTAACTTCGAACAAAGACTTCCGTATCTAGAGAATAAATCACTTTAATACATAAATTACGTCTTACGCCAAGGACCGAATTAGCTACGACTAACTTAACTTCACAGATGAAATCTCATGCTTATATATATATATATATTTATTTACAAAGTATCATCAGGATGCAGAGATCAATATTAGGGTAGCATTTCGTTACTAGCGTATCTCAAGGTGTTAAGGTCACCAAATATAGCATCTCTAACAGCTACTATAATCTCTATTGTAACTATTACCACAAATACTCACTTATACAATCTTCTTCGATTTAGTATTTACAAGTTTATCATCTGACTAATAATTAATACATGAGTAACCATACTCATATAATCTCACAATCAATGTTTAAGTTATACTTGGGGCTGCACTACAATGATAAACTTTATACCTGATATTTGACCGCTACGCTTATAATGGAAAAATATATTTCAGCAATTCTTTCTAATTTATCGCACATAATTTGATAGAATCGTTGAATCTTACACAAGTCTCAAGGGAGCAAATGTCGAAAATGTATTAGGTCCAACATATTTCAATAAATTGTCCCGTAAGTATCTAAATCAGATAAAAGTAGAGAATATGAAACAAGTGCTAATTTTATCACTGTTAATATTCTTATAATACATCATAAAATTGATCAGTTGCAACAGAAGTACTGGTAATAAAGGTCATTTGAATACCCATTTAATTAGTTAAAAGCATAATAAATGAATTTTCGCTTTAATTTACTTAATCGAAAAATTATGAAAGTTATGGTCTAACTAAAATTATTATGAATTTGCTTTAATTTACATTTGTGTAAATATGTGTTATAGGCATTATATTTAGTTAATACTTAACATTTGAATATTAAAATAATTTAATAAATTCATTAAATTTTGTAAATAATTATAATGAAAAATTGATTTTAGCCGTAACATTAACTTTCCATATGTAAAATTCTTTTGTAATCTGCGGTCAAATAAGAAGAAAAGGAATTAACTTATGCTTACGATCGTACCACTTCTATATTTTTTTGTCATCTAGAATTATACTGCAGCTCAACAGCAGCTGGATCGTCTATATTATATTCAAATTGGTTTCACTGACACAAATTCAACATATCAATAAAGCTATAGTAGGTTCTTCGCACTTTTAGACCTAATGATGAGCACGTTTGGCTATTTGACTTTTATGATTATTTGTACATTTTTTAAATTGTCATTAAGTTT
>NW_002061334.1:4350-5655 GCF_000150275.1 Trichoplax adhaerens
CCTAGAAATAAGCAATAAACTTATACCATCTATTGTAGATACTATTAAATGTCGTCTAGAAAATACTGAAATGCCTATTGACGGCAAATAAAGAGGCAAGATTATGAGCATATGATAAATGATATTCAACTGCGTTAAAATCACTTACAGATATTCAAGACCAGTACCATTGCACAGATGATTTGGTAAACTAGCCAAACGATTTTCGGTGAGATCTCTATTTTGAATAAGAAAAAAGTTTCTCTATTAAGTTCTAAATTATGTAAGCACCGGATTATAATTTCATACAAACATTTGGCCACTATATAGCACTTTAGAGTAGTCTGCTAAGATTACTGTCTTTCGGAATATAGCATAGATATATATTAAAATGTGGTATTAGAGTTTTGGACTTAAATGATTATATGACTAAGAAGAATATATATTGATCAAATGATTTGAAAAACTGTTCGAAAATAAGAGACTGGTTAATATTTATATATAGGATCTCTATAGAAAGATACCACCACGCCCAGTTCTTATGCCAAATGCAACTGATAGAAAGATTTTATTGCCTGCCTATACGATACTTGTATACTCTTGGTAGTATTTACGCTTACAATTAACATAATGATATTCTATCTTAATTTACAAATATTTAGAACAGTATTAGCAACCTATATTATCAAGGACTATTCACGAATTTATAATAGTTAGAGCTGAGGTATTTCTTTTCGTCAATCAAAGTACGATTTGATAGTCTAATCTATAAATATATATACTTTTATCCTAGCAGAAATAGTGATTCAATTTACTAGTGTGCGAGAATAGGGTCATCTTGAGGAATAGAATCTTTATTTTACATTTCGTTATTGTGGGCTACTAATTGTACTATAAGACAAGTTTAGTAAGCAATGCGACAAAACATACTAAATGCGGTTGTAAATTTACGGTCAGATGCTCTGCTATCCTACGCAGCGGTAAATGCTACAGCATTTAGCGTAGTAATTCAATTTATCATGGAGCTAGGGGAATATTCTTTAATTCACAGTTGAATATGTTCAATTGGTATTTAACCATGTGCGCAACTTACATTCTTATTAGATTCGGAAAATTTGATATAATTCCATCATCAATATTGGCAATGCGGTTAACGGATAGCAACCTATAGTTCAAAGTATAGAATATAAGCTTCGTCATTTTAGACTAGCAGAGAACTATGATTGCCCTAATAATAAATCTAGAATGTTTCTATTAACAATAGTTAATTTTGACTGATTAAGTTATAAAAGTCTAGGCAATTTGTTAAAAGAAAATTAGAATTAG
>NW_002061333.1:0-6066 GCF_000150275.1 Trichoplax adhaerens
ATGTCTACTTCTATGATACTCTGTATGCGTTATTACCCAATTGCATTGTGACAAAGAATAAGGCGAAGGAAGTTATTACAGCAAGATTGAAAAATCATGGTGTCTACAATCGATTGAGTCGTATCGTTTCCGATGGTTGAAATTGGAATTCTACAATGTCGTTGTGGTTAAAATGGATTGCACTTGGATATTGTATGTTGTCCTAAGCAAGTATAGTACTACCCATGTTTTGTAGAGTAGTCTCATTACTACTAAGGCAATAGTATGCCAAGTTAGCCTAGCCCTAGAGAGAAACCCATTCATTATCATCGATCAGACTCTAAACTTAAGTTAAGACTACAACCGAGACAATACCGTTCAAGCCCACCAATGCCATTCATTGCATTGATGACTATGGTATAGGATAACACTTTACAATTAGAAAATGATGGCGGAGTCATGAGTTGAGATGAACACCAAGTCGGAAAGCTTCAAAGCACTATGTCGACAACAGCAGTAGTGGATGACAACGTTGTAAGTAGGGTTTACCTTCTCTGCTTTCTTGCCAGAACCTTCTTTAATGATTGTCGCCAAAGCATCGCGAGAAATCCGAACAAGCTCATAGGGCGATTTCTGCTTGGAACCAAATAGCGGCATGGTCGACAAAACAAGGTTGATTACTCCTTCTAATCCTTACAAGGCAGCGATTGCTGACGACTTTTGAAAAAACTGCAAATCCAAAATCAAGTCCAATATTCAACTCCTGCTGCAACTTGCTCTGCTGTATCCCACAGCTGTATGGACGTATGGACGTACTTACGCTTTCTTGTTGTCGAGGCGAGGAACGGCGCGCCGTACTGGTCTGTACTAGACCGTACTGGTACGCGGCGCATCGGTCTACAGTACACTGTACTGTACTGTACAGTGTACAGTGCTGACAGCATGATCCCAGAGCAAAGGATCCTCCCTCGTCTACAGTACTACAGACTCTGCACTCTACAGTGTGCAGTACTGTAGAGGTCCGCAGAACAACTCCAGTGTGTGGCACGTGACTTGCGGTGCCTTGGATGTTGTTGACTGGAAGTTGATTTGGCCGCTTCGCTGGCGCTGCCAGTCTTTTACGGCGTACTGTACACTGTACACTGTACGCTACGGCTCGATCAGGCTAGATGTACTGTAAAACACAAGTTGTTAACTTTGGCTTTGTTTCCAGTACAACAGCAAGAAATAATACGACATGTATTTTACACATTTTGGTACAGTACTGTACAGTGGACAGTAGAACACCAAGAAATACAGTACTAGCACGAAGAAAAAGCAGATTTTCCTTTCAGTACTGTAGTAAAATGTGTAAAATACTGCACATGTCCTACAGGATTACTGTACTGTACAGTATATACAACAACGCCCGCCAAAATGTCTTCAATTAGAATTATTCAACCTATTCTTATGTCCAATCTTACAGTAAAAATGAAAGCGATGATGTAAAACAGACCGGTAAAACAGATGAAATCGATGAAAAATAAATAAAATAAAATAGATGCAAAACAGATGTCGTTCCTTAGGGCTTTGCTTCCAGTATAACACCAAAAAGTGAAAACGACATCTATTTTACACATTCTGGTACAGTACACTGTACTGTGCACTACAGTGTACAGTATTGAAAGCAAAAGATGCTTTTTCTTCGCGCTGTTAACTAGGAACCCAAGGCAAAATGTCACTAATCAGAACAAATTAATTAATTATTCAACCCATTCTTATGTCCAATCTTACAGTAAAAATGAACGTCTAATGTCGAACTACTAGTAGGACGTTGGTGAGAAGAAAAGTTTGATTTTTTCTTGGCGCTAGTACTGCACTGTGACTATGCTATACCTACCATAGCAGCAACTTCAGTAGTTAACTCAAGGCAAAGCCCCTACTGGACTCAACCAATTCTTCTGCCCAATCTTACAGTACAGTAAAAATGAACAGCATGTCCAACTACACGTTAGTGAGAAAGAAAAGCTTGGCTTTTTCTTGGCGCTAGTACTGCACTCTGACTATGCTACGCCTAGTGAGTAGTGAACAAAAAGCAAAGCCCCAATTGGACTCTACCAATTCTTTCTGTACCTGTCTGTACAGTGTACATTGCGTATGCCCAATCTTACAGTAAAAAGAAGGGACACTTAACCACGGTGGGGGTGAGAAGAAAAGCTTTTGCTTTTTCTTCGCACTAGTACTGGCACTGTGACTATGCTACGCCAACAATAGCAGGGACTAGTCAACAAAAAATTTTCCATATCCATTAGCAACCCAAGCCAAAGTCCCAATGAATTCATTATTCAACTTGACAAATTCTTATGTCCAATCTTACATTGAAAAGGACAGAGAAACACCACTACCTACTCACTGTACAATATATGTCACATACAAGACCGGTATTACGACGCGACTTGGACAGTAAAATGGTTGCAGCGACCGGACATCAAACAGCGAATGATCGCTTGAACTCCAAACTTGAAACAAATAGAATCATTCAATACTGCAATAAAAAGGAATCACAATACCAAGAGCCAATTGCTCAAGGTTGTACTGATCTATCTGCATGGAATTGGAGCCAAATTGAAAGTCCATTTCTTCAAAATGGAAAGACACTCTTGTAGAGTGGAACATCTTTCAACCATTTTACAGCGCTCGCCGCGCCCCTGGAAGAGTGGTCTTATACAATTGCAACCCTAGAGGAAGGCTATGGAAAAATCGCGGAGTTTTACCAAGGGTGGTGAGAAACAGAGGGAAAGTTGGGGGTTGACTAGTCTCTGACTTGTATCTAAGCAATGCAATTATTACAATTGACAACTTTAGCATCTTCAACTAAAGGCATCGAAGTGTAGTATAAATACCACGGCGCCGCTCATTTTAGGAAGACTATGGAAAAATCGCGGAGTTTTACCAAGGGTGATGAGAAACAGAGGGAAAGTTGGGGGTTGACTAGTCTCTGACTTATATCTAAGCAATGCAATTATTACAATTGACAACTTTAGCATCTTAAACTAAAAGCATCGAAGTGTAGTATAAATACCACGGCGCAGCTCATTTTAGGAAGACTATGGAAAAATCGGACTTCTGGTAAGGGATGGTGAGGAACAGTTGGAAAATTGAGGGTTGACTAGTCCCTGACCTGTAACTAAGCAATGCAATTACTGCAATTGACAACTTTTGCATCTTAAACTAAAGGCATCGAAGAGTAGTATAAATACCCCGGCCGGCGCCGCTCATTTGAAGCGAGGGTGGGTGGCATATACTTTACACTAGTGTACACCGTACGGTGCAACCCTTTAGGAAGACTATGCAAAAATCGGAGTTTCCCCAAGGGGTGGTGAGGAACAGAGGGAAAGTTGGGGCTTGACTAGTCTCTGACCTGTATCTAAGCAATACAATTATTACAATTGACAACTTTTGCATCTTAAACTAAAGGCATCGAAGAGTAGTATAAATACCCCCCCCCCGGCGCTGCGCATTTTAGGAAGACTATGGAAAAATCGGAGTTTCGGTAAGGGGTGGTGAGCAACTGAGGGAAAATTGAGGGTTGACTAATCTATGGCCTGTAACTAAGCAATGGAACTATTGCAATTGACAACTTTTGCATCTTAAGCTAGTAGGAAATCTGCTAAATCTCTTTCTCCATCATCATGGCTACCACATTTAGTACAGTACTGTACATTTAGTGTGCAATAGGTGTACAGTAACTCCAGTTATCCGCAAAGACCGCGTACACTATATGAAAGACAAATCAACAGGGCAAAGAAAAAGTATAACAGAGCTAATGTACTACTTATATTGTGCATGAATTTATTTAAAAAGATCCATAAGCATAATCTAGACAGTTGTAGCATCGTCAGACGCGTAAAAATCACACAACGCATGCATTCACATTCTAAATTTATCTCCAGTTAGTAGCTAGTACATATCCGTGGGCTGTACTCCTAGTAAACAGCTTGATATATTTAAAACGCAATATTTAGGACTTTTTAAATGATCGTTTATTGGAACATTATCAGATTATAGTTTACATATTTAATAAAGGCAAGGTACAGACCGCATAAAATGAGGTATATCTTTAATTGTCATCTATCTTACTTCATGACCAGCTATACCTACATTTTTTTATGGATAGGGTCACATTATTAATAGGATTGGGTAACGTTCAATGTAGATATTGCACAAGCTATAGCTTCTACTCAATACTAATCTATCTTCTTTAATTGCTAGATGATATTATATGACATCTTTTCATTATATGGGCTCAAGGTTAATTCCGCCAATTATTTGCAACTTTAATAAAGCCCACTTGGGTAATATAATACTCCTTCCTGTGTACACGTCCTAAAAAAGAAATAAAAAAGTTTATCAATAAATACGCTATATTAACTATATATACAATAATCCTGACCGTAGTTATTGTTATTGTTAGGCAAGTATAGCTAATAATATATTATTATTAACGACTAGAATACTGCTGGGTCTTGTGTATTATAATATTTTTAGAACGACTAGATTAAACTGCATCTAATAGTAACTCGCGACAAGTAGAGTACGCGCGTAAACGGATGCTCGACATATGGACTGCAAGAGGACCTACCTACCATTCATTCTAATGTAGCGTAAAGTAACATTTAAAATCTATTTCAATCCATAAGCAAAAAAAGCAAAATTGTTGGGTCTACTTTAATTTCATCCTTGTTCAATCTTTAATCCCATTAGTATTCTTACTATACTGAAACATTGTATCTGGTATCAGGAACATCAAGAAAATATAAAAATAAAAGCAACCCAAATTTGATCCTAATGGTTGATATCAATTACAGTATCTATCGTGTAAACTCATACAGCAGAAAGAAAGCTAAATTCTATTTTGAGCACAAAGCTAACATTTGTATTCGATCAACTACAGTAGTACTAATCTTTACCAATAATTTGGCCGGTATAGGCTTAGGCTTTCGATTTTAGTATGTTTGAGCTATGATGGAGTTTCTCGGTATTGAATTTTTTATTATAACCATCTCTTTTCTGCGAAACCGACAATTTATCGTTCCGCTTGGCTGATAAAATGCCTTTGAAATGAGTACTGCCCTTTAATCTTAATTGCGGGTGATAATTGGTTTTTGATAATTTCGCATTAGAACGAAATTCTCTCTTGAACAAACTCAACCCAGGAATATTTTTATCTTCCTCTTCCTCTTTATGAGAAGTAGCAGTGGGATCGTGCCTAACATTAAATTCGCTAAATAGTGGATTGTGTCTTTCGTTAAACCAACTAATGAGAGGGTCTTCTGACTCTTGTCTTTCCTCAAACCAACTAATTAGGGGATCTTGCCTTCGTTTCAAATTATTGAAATCTGCGTCTGAAAAGATGTGTCTCTTCTTAAACAGACTAATACCAGTATTAGAACGAGCTTGTCTTTCATTAGATAAGCTAATACTAGCACCAGGAGGAGCTTGCCTATCGTTGAATAAGCTAATACCAGGTCCCTGTCTCTCATTAAATAAGCTAATACCAGGTTCTTGTCTCTCATTAAATAAGCTAATACCAGGTTCTTGTCTCTCATTAAATAAGCTAATACCAGGTTCTTGTCTCTCATTAAATAAGCTAATACCAGGTTCTTGTCTCTCATTAAATAAGCTAATACCAGGTTCCTGTCTCTCATTAAATAAGCTAATACCAGAGTCAGGAGGCGCCTGTCTTTTTTTAAACCAATTTATAATAGGTTCTTGATTGTTCTTGTATACATGACGATCAGTTATCTCTATTACGATGCAGTTAAAAAATATTCAATACGAGTATGCAAGTAAATTATAAAGTAATCATATCAGTTGATTTAATCTACGACTAATTAACTTCTAAATCATCGTTTCACTTAAAAATTGCAAGGAGCTTTGTCAATGAAGTATGGAGCATCATCAATTTTTGTTTGCATAGTTATATACGATATATACAATAGCGTATTGCTTTACCTTTGCATGTTGCGATAGCATTAAGGCCAATGATGGTAACAACTAATAGACAGATCTTCATTTCGCCTAATCTTTCAATAAAAGCGTTATTAA
>NW_002061332.1:0-1122 GCF_000150275.1 Trichoplax adhaerens
AACTTATCAGCTGAATGTCAATAATACATTGCTAGCTACATGCGTTTCCCTTTTAACGGTTTCACGTACTATTTAACTCTCTTTTCAAAGTTCTTTTCATCTTTCCCTCACGGTACTTGTTCGCTATCGGTCTCGCGTCTATATTTAGCTTTAGATGGAGTCTACCACCCAATTTAGGCTGCACTCTCAAACAGCCCGACTCTCGGAAAGCGCCTCATTGACAGCTGTTCCAAGTCAAAGACGGGGTTATCACCCTCTATGACGTGCCGTTCCAGGCAACTTAGACCCAAAACATACTGCCAGATAACACTTCCACAGACTACAATTCGCCGAAGCAAGCTTCGGAGATTTTAAGCTTGAGCTATTCCCACTTCGCTCGCCGTTACTAAGGGAATCCTTGTTAGTTTCTTTTCCTCCGCTTATTGATATGCTTAAGTTCAGCGGGTAGTCTTGCCTGATCTGAGGTCTAAAATTGAATAATTTCAATAAACTACCATCATTTCCTCTACATTCATACTAATTTGCTCTCAACTATAGACAGACGATACGAGTAGAAACTCGGCATGGCCTGATCTATACCAATCACAAATCAAGTCGAATTGGAAATACTCTATTTCAAGGTACGCAGTCGAATAATCGATTGAGTTACCTCAGTAGCCATATCTGATCGATCAAAATCAAATATGATGTTGTTTGAAAACGACACTCAGACAGACATGCTGCCAAGAAATCCTGACAGCGCAATCTGCGTTCAAAGATTCGATGATTCACTGAATTTCGCAATTCGCACTACTTATCGCACTTTGCTACGTTCTTCATCGATACGCGAGCCTAGAGATCCACCGTTAAAAGTTGTTTCTTATTTAATCTTTCCATCAATTAAGACGGCATTTCATACAAAAATAGTTCTAAAATGTGTACATACACAAATCAAAGCATTGCAACAAAGGTCGGGGCCTGCTTCTTACTTGCATCTCTGCAAGTAATACACAATTTAAGATTTAAATAAAATCACCCCAAACACATTGCTACCCACAATGCTCGTGAAATCATATACAATTCGCGTGGTTGATAGAGATTTGCTTGTGCTAAGAACACAAAGCATATCGTTAATGATCCTTC
>NW_002061331.1:0-1177 GCF_000150275.1 Trichoplax adhaerens
AAGTATTGGGTTTTAATGATATAGAAGAAAATAAAAATTCAATAAAAAAGGTTTTTGCTAAATTTTTAAATTTTAATTCTGATAACAAAGCTATTATCTTAGATAATGATGAGTGGTTAAAAGATATAAATTATATTGATTTCTTAAGAGATTTTGGGAAGTACTTTTCAATTAATAGAATGATAAATTTTGAAAGTGTTAAACTTAGATTGGATAGAGAGCAGTCACTTAGTTTTTTAGAGTTTAACTACATGCTTCTTCAAGCTTTTGATTTTTATCACCTGTATAATAAAGAGCAATGTGTTTTGCAAATGGGTGGATCTGACCAATGGGGAAATATTGTAAATGGTGTTGAATTAATTAGAAAGAAACTAGGAAAAGAAGCTTTTGGATTAACCTCACCTCTTTTAACCACTAGCAGTGGTGCTAAGATGGGAAAAACTGCAAGTGGCGCTGTTTGGTTAAATGAAGATACGCTTTCACCCTATGAATATTGGCAATTTTGGAGGAATACTGAAGATGCTGATGTAATTAAATTTTTGAAATTATTTACAGAACTGCCTTTAAAATATATTAATGAATTGTCAAAATTATCTGGAAAGGAAATCAATGGTGCTAAAATCATCTTAGCAGATGAAGCTACAAAGTTATGTCATGGAATTGAAGCTGCAAATTCTGCAAAATCTACATCTAAACAAACATTTGAAGATAATAATATAGACAATAATTTACCAAAATATGAAGTTTCATCTATCGAAATAAAAAATGGAATGATGCTTTTTAAATTGTTGGTTTCTTGTAATTTAGCAGCATCCAATAGCGCAGCAAGAAAACTTATACAAGGTAATGGTATAAGGATAAATAACAATGTAGTAAGCGATATAAACTACATTATACATCAAGATGATTTTGATGATAAAAACTTAAAACTTTCAGTTGGAAAGAAAAAGCATATGTTGGTTAAAGTAACAACTTGACTTATATTAAAAAAAAAATTACTACTATAAATACTAATAATGGAGTTTTTATGAATAAAAGTATACTTCCAAGATTTTTTTTATGTTTTTTTATTTTATCTTTTTTAGCAGGGTGTGCTAGGGATTTATCAAATAGTATGTATGTAAGTGATTCTACAACAAACTTTACTTTGGAAGGAAAAATTATTTCTGTTCGTCCT
>NW_002061331.1:1492-4640 GCF_000150275.1 Trichoplax adhaerens
TAACGGGTTGTTGACAATTGTGCAATCTGAAAAAGACCCGCTTCACAAAGGGCAAAAAGTTTTTGTAATTTTCTCTGATAATCGTACGAGAGTAATTCCTGCTGAGTAATAGATTTTTATTAGATATTTTATGTCAATAAAAAACAAGCTTATATATTTACTTCTTTTGATAATAGTTGGATGTGCGCCTATTACAACTAGGCAAGCTCCTAATTATAAAACTGTATTAGCTAATTATAAAACAATGGTGTTGTTGCCAGTTGAAGTGGAGATGAAATCTATCGATGCCTCAGGTAAGGAAAAAAGATTTTATGATTATGAGTATCATTTAGAAACTTTAGTGAAAAATAATGTTATTCCAGAAATGAGATCTAGAGGCTTTGATGTGTCATTTTTAAGTAGGAAAGATGCGTATGATAAAGGAATATATAATGAAGTTTTGCAATTAAGAAGAAAATATAATGATGAAATGAAAATACTTCATGACCCTAAGTTTAATGAAAAAGATGCCTCTTCTGTTAATATAAATTTAGGAAAATATGCAACAGATGTTGGTAAAATTATTGATACTGATGTTATAGCTATAGTTGATTTTTCTGGATATGCTAGGACTAGTGGATCTGTTGCTTTAAGTTTTATTACGGGAATGGTAACTGGAGTTTATTCAGGTGGTCCTTCTGCTGCGTCTAATATGTTAATTGGTATTATTGATGCAAAAAATGGTAAATTGTTATGGTCTAATACTGCTTTAGAAGCTGATGGATTGTTCACTTCTAGTAGCAGCAATAAGGCTAAGCAAGACAAGATAGACAACAAAAATATTAATACACTTTTGAAAAAAGTACTTAAGCCTTTTTGTTATAAATGTGAAAAGTAATAATTGATTTTCTCTAAATAGATATACAGAGGTAATTATATTGGCATAAGTAATGAAGAAGCTTAAAACTAATTTTAACTATATAATTTAAATGAAGATTCGTAGTAGTAAGATATTTAAGTATTGATGTATTCTTTTTATCAATATTTGTTTAATCTGGAAAAATTGCCTATTAACTTAATTTTATATTTACAATTTTTAAATATATGTATAAAAATATCTGTATGATAAGCATGTCAAAGTAATATTTTAGAGGCTTAAATATTTTATGGTTAAAGATGAAATTATTGTTAAAAAATATGCTTTAGCATTATTCAATAGTATAGAACAGTCAAGTATTACAAGTAATGTTTTTGCAGAACTTAATAATTTGAATTCTAAGATCAAGCAGAACAAATCGGTGCAAAAATTATTATTTAATAAATATGTTCCTAAAAAGGTTAAATCTGTGTTTTTTAACACTATATTCAATGAAATTAAAGTTTCTAATTTGTTGAAGAACTTTATAATGATTTTAATACAAAGGAAAAGGCTATATCTTTTAGATAAAATTGAAAAATGCTTTAAAGATATGATTGACAGTCATAACGGTATAATCAAATTAAAAATAAAATTAGCAAACGAACTAGATCAAGATAGTAATGATAAAATTAAAGAAAAATTGTATAAATATTTAGGGTATAAGAAAATTAAATTTGATTTTATTTATGATAAAAGTATATTAGGTGGGATGCTTATTGAAAAAGGATCACAAATGTTAGATCTGTCTCTTTTAGCAAAGTTAAAAAAGATAGAATCAATAGTAAAAAAAATATAAAAATAAACATGCTAGGATAATATATGAAGGCTTCAGAAATAGTTAGTGTTTTAAAAGATGAGATTTCAAATTTAGATAAAAAAATTGATTTTGAAGAAGTTGGACAAGTTGTTAAAGTTTTTGATGGAATAGCAATCGCTTTTGGATTAGATAATGTTGAGTTTAATGAGATTGTAAAATTTGATAGTGGTATACAAGGTATAGTTTTTAATATTGAAGAGGATAATGTTGGTATAGTTATACTTGGAGATGATAAAGATATAAAGGAAGGTGAAATAGTAAAAAGGACTAAAGAATTTTTTAGAGTTCCAACAGGAAAAAATTTGCTGGGTAGAGTAGTTGATGCTTTTGGGAATCCACTAGATAACAAAGGTGAGATAAAAGATGTAGTTTACAAAAAAGTTGATGTTAAAGCTCCTGGTATTATTGCTAGAAAATCAGTTCATGAGCCAGTACAAACAGGTATAAAAGCAATAGATAGCTTAATTCCTATCGGAAGGGGGCAGCGTGAGCTTATTATTGGAGATAGGCAAGTTGGTAAGACAGCTATAGCGATAGATACCATTTTAAACCAGAAAGAAATTAATAAGTCTGATAATGAGAGTGAAAAACTATATTGTATTTATGTAGCAGTTGGTCAAAAAAAATCTTCTGTAGCTAAAATTGTGAAAAAACTAGAAGAAACTGGAGCTTTAGAATATTCTATAGTTGTCGTTGCCTCTGCATCAGACCCAACTCCATTGCAATTTTATGCTCCATATGTGGGATGTACAATGGGAGAATTTTTTAGAGATAATGGCATGCATTCGCTTGTTATATATGATGATTTAAGTAAGCATGCTATTGCATATCGTCAAATGTCGCTTTTATTAAGAAGACCGCCTGGTAGGGAAGCATATCCGGGTGATATTTTTTATGTTCATTCAAGGCTTTTAGAAAGAGCCGCTAAACTTTCTGATGAGATGGGATCTGGATCTTTAACAGCATTACCAATAATAGAAACGCAAGCAGGAGATGTTTCTGCATATATACCTACAAATGTAATATCAATTACTGATGGTCAAATTTTTCTTGAGACAGAGTTGTTTTATAAGGGAATTAAACCAGCTATCAATGTAGGACTTTCAGTAAGTAGAATAGGTTCCTCTGCGCAGATCAATGCAATGAAAAAAGTTGCTGGTACAATGAAGCTTGATTTGGCTCAATATAGAGAGATGCAAGCTTTCTCTCAATTTTCATCTGATTTAGATAGTGCAACAAAAAATTTGCTTGAAAGAGGAGATAAACTAACAGAGTTGTTAAAGCAGCAATTATATTCTCCTATGCAAGTAGAGGAACAAGTTATTTCTATTTTTGCAGCTGTTAAAGGATTTTTAAAAGAAATTAAAGTAGATAATATAAGTGATTTTGAAAAAAAATTACTCTTTCAAATTAAAGAAGATAAAAGTGAATTA
>NW_002061330.1:0-6185 GCF_000150275.1 Trichoplax adhaerens
TTTTATAGCAAATACTCATGATACAAGCATTTATCGTGATTTATTGCTGACTACATTTGCCACTTTAATCATCGAAGCTACATTCATCCCTGTTATTAACGTATCCGGTAGGAGACTATTATTTAGCGGATTAGCTCTGGCAACAAGTATAAGCATATTTAGTATTTGGCTCACTAATACATCAACAGGTGTACTCGCATTTTCATGTCTATTTACTGGGCTATCTGGCGCCGCATGGACCATATTAAATGTATGGACTTCTGAATTATATCCAACACAGCTGCGATCAACATCAAATGGTTATATCAATTTTTGTGGTCGGATTGGAGCCGTTATAGGAACGATGACATTCGGTTTACTGTTGGGACTTGGTTGCAAGTTACCTATTATTATTATGGGCACTGCGTGCTTTATAGCTGCATCACTTGCATTATTTCTATCGGATACTACTAAAGTTGAAATCAATTAATTCAAAGCTAAGCATTGCAGGTTTAATACTGGCTCGATTTATACCAAATTGAAAATAGTATTATCAGCTTGATACAGTTATTGACCAGATAGAATTTGACTTGACATATACAATCATAAAATCAATTGATATGCCGTAATGAAGGCTAGGTAGCTAGCTAGTTTTCTGGTGGCTTGGAAAAACTGCTAGCAGCCAAACGCATATTTACTACTTCAATTTAACTTGCAGGATGCTAGCAAAATAATAATCTGCTGATCATGCGACTTCCTCAGAGACTGAGAAACTAATTAGATCAAAGATCAAATATGAAAATGTCACCAACATTTTGTATATTAAAGTAGAAGATATATATGGAATGCAGCATAGGTTGCATGTACAGTATCAATTATACTTCCATAAAAAATTGTTTTTGTAGGCATAATATTCTCGTATATCTCTCGAACAAAAATCGGTATAATTTAGGAAGAAGAGTTAGGAATTCATATACAGTAAGATAATCTAGCTGTGAATTTTATTTTTAAGTGATGCTTTGTGCAAAATACGATCCCTTTCCTTTAAAGGGATATTTAACTAGCAATATTAAGATATCTAAATAATACAATAAAAAAAGAATTAATTATATGCGATTTGTTTGGCACTAGTTATAAAATCTAGTCATAGATTTTGTTAATGCAATTATCCACAGCATTAAATGGAGATTGATATTACTGTAGGCGTTGCTGTTACTTTGTAGACAAATTAAAAGTTCAAAATCCTTCTAGGCCATTATGAGATACTGCCTATGGAACTATGTAGTGTAAGAGTTGAAAACCCTGTTGGATATGAATAACCACTATGTTTAGCGCTTTCGCTAATATATTGATGATACTTTACCGGCACCTACGGAAAGTGATTTAAAGTGTTCAGTTAAAGGAGAAAATAGACTGTGTATCTTCTCTTATTGTAGAAAGTTACCCACTAATTAATTAATCTTTATCCGGATGAATATCAGGTTATTTTGAAACGGCCATCGTTATAGCGTTAAATTCACAACTTCAAAGTAAAATTGAAAGACAGCCACAGAATCTCGAAGTCCAGACATATCTGTACATATTAAATTCTTGTATTTGTGATCAGTTCGTACAAGTTGATACAAAAATTGCAATATCGAATATAAGAGATCGTTTTTTTATAGTAGCACTAGCCAAATCCGCACACCCAGCTATGCGTTAAACATATTATATAGTCCAATCTGAAGCCTGTAACTTGCTATAAGATGTTAGCAAGCCTACCATCCTAGACAGTATAATAATACATTTACATACAGTAGACATATTTGAACTCTATAGACTGTGTATAATATCGTTTCTGCCAAGGCCGCGTATCAAATGTCATTGCTACAAAACGATACAATAAGAATTCTAGGCCGTATAGATATTTCGTTATCCTTTTTTATGAAGCTATGAAGTCATAACCATTTTTTCAGTAGAAAATTTAATCGTTTACTATTAGACTTATTATTCAATGGCTAGAGAAAAGTACATTGGTGCTACCATTTATATCGAAGTTATTGGCGTTAGAAAATTCAACATTCACGAATAAATTCAGAAGATTTAATATGTTAATGCGTTCAATATTATCAGGAAAGGAAATAATTCTACTTTTGCCACAATTATCTCTTGCTTACGTGCTCTTGGGGTAATATTACAACGTATATAATATTTCTATTTAGTTTTTTAACGTTTAATCTAATTTTATTACATAACTCTACTCTGATATTAACTACAATATTTCGTAACATAATAAGGTATAGATTTTGCGTTATCTACTACTTCAAAAGCAGTCATATACCAATCCGTGGCTCAGCATTGCCTACAACATAATCTCTATAATTAGAAAATACTATATACTAACAGATTATAATAATCGTGATTGATTATAATGGTATTCTATAAATGTGTTATTTTATACTTGTTAGTTTTATATGTTCATTATAGATTGTATTACGTATATCAATTAAGCCACTGTTTTATAAAACTGGTAATTATATTGCGTTGTAAGTGTGAACGGCGTACGCACAAAAGCTGTCATTTTTCAATGCAATAAAGACGGAGTAGTAGGTAGTACCGTAGTTAGTTTTACGATAACTCCAGCTATGCTTTCAATTTCCTGTCTGCCATGCTAATTGAAAATAGTACGAAATTTCAATATGCTTGCTAGTATTAACTCTAGATACACAACAATCAATATTTAAATATTTATCTATAGAAATCTCTTTTTTACTCGAATCTAACCAGTAAATCCAGTCTGTACAAACAGACTTATATCATTGCTTGTGCTAACATTTTTACTGACGTTTCGAAAGCGCTAAGATTAGCGCAGCACCTATGATATAGAATCGCTATGTTAAGACTTTAGGGAAGAACGTCTATGATTAGGACTTCCTGGCACATACTACTACTTGTACTGATACTTCGAAAAAGCTAAAATTAGTGCAGTAACTATGACACAGACTAGCTATGTGGGACCGTCGGGAAGAATCTCTATGGTTAAGACTTCCAAGAGTTATGAAAGCTTACTGTAGATTCTACAGACACCCTACTGTATAATCCGCCGTCGAGGGTAAAAAACCTAGGAATTTTTAAGTAAAGCGTGCTGGGGATTCTGTCGCAGAACTACCATAACCTAGGAGTAAGGGATTTTTATTACTCATTCACGTTTATGAATAATTCTCTACGGATGTATTTCTTACCTTAGCAAAGCTATCTTCGTACTGTACATAAATCTCGTTAGTTAGTTCTGCTAACTACATGGTAAGCTTGTATACGTTATCTATTCCTACTCTACGGTAACTATTCCACTGGTTCACATCGCTCTACATGCTATAATCTTATGTGGTTTTTCTTTTCACAGGCATTACAATAAAGACTACTAGCTATTCTTTTGTAATTTCTTGCGATTGTGTTGGATACACAATCTCCTGAAGCATTACATACTGCGTAGACTCTGTTTCATTAGTTAGTTTTATAAGTACAGTAGAATGTTGAAACTATCTTGGAATGCGATTTAATAACTAATACGTGATCTTCGAAAACCTCAAGAGCTCTTGAAGCCTATAAACGGTGCAGCTTGAAGATTTGATAAGGTAGCATTTTTATACTCTTAACAGCCTAGAAATTTTAATCAAAATTCCCCAATTGAAGTCTGCACCATAAATTTGTTATTGATAAGGTTTGAGCTAGTGTACTAGCTCAATTATTGATTCGCTTAGAGATTTTCTATATTTTCAACTACTTACTCGGTAGATTCACCAAATTCTAATAATCTATCCAGTCACTTTTCTCTATTAATACTATAACATCAAAGTATTGTAACATTGACTAGAGCGCAAGAATCACAAGAAGTAAAATTCTTTTTACTACACTTCAAATTTATTCCAATTTTGCATATTATGTAATATCAAGAGATTTTACTATAATCTAACACAACACTGTATTAATTGACAAACCCGATTATGGCAAACTTTCGTAGTACTTTCATCGAAATATGAGTTACGTATTTCTTAACTGCTATTACAAAAATAATCGGTTTTCAATTTAACAGAAAGCTATGAGAAGTGCAATATAGTTATAAAAAGGATAGTTAACACCAGTATCAATTATTTAAACGTCTTTAGCATTGACTAGAAAGTTTGTATCGAAGAAGAAAGGATGTATAATTTGACTACAATCTACTGTCCTACTTTTCTGTAGCTGATTTGGTAAAAATAATTCTAAGAAATGCGAACCTTGTAATGAAAGATCTTATTCTAATTTAATTAACTTGCAAAACACTTAAACTACGTTATAGGCTACGCTTAAGAGTGCAATGCTGACGAAGGAGGAGACCATGAGCGTTGATTTTTAGAAATGATACTAGTGTAAGAATAATAAAAGACAACCATTTTCAATCAATACTAGAGTTTTCTTACGTCAATAGTGTCTATTACCATGTTAACTTACCTCTTGACTTTTGTTTTCTTCGTAAGTAATTCCCCCATCTTATCCAATATCGCAATGGAAGCAAAGAGTAATTAGTCATAGTTTCGCGTAAGTAAAATGACTGCATTAACACCACGTTTATATTTAAAATAGATAACAAGAATATTAAACGTTTCTATGACCTTCCATACTCACGTTTTAAATTAGTTGCAGCGATAAGATCAGAAGAAGTAGATGTTTCCCTACAAGAAAATTAGTAAATTACTCAAATTATATAAACACTATATAGCATAATACACGTATTAATCATCACCAACGCATATTTTCCAATCTACTTACCTTTTTGCTTTGCCAATGTAATAATAGCGCAACATAAACGCAATGATAAGTAACGTACCAAAAATTGATCCTAGAGAGATGCCAATGATTGTACCAGCTAGAATATGCAGAATGGGTTTATGATAAAAGGATTTTTAATCTGGGTTAAAGTACTACTACATATTACCAGAACACTTTAAAGATACCCTATCGTAATTTGCTGTAATCACTACAAAGTTAGCTTAATATCTAAGGTGATATCATAATTCATATTTATGATTATAACAGTATGAATAGCTGAGTAAATTACTCACTGTAGTTTCCAATAGCTTCTGTAAAACTATTAACTTACATGCTAGGGAGGCGCTTTGTGTGCATCTATCTCCACTTACCCCTGGAATTGTGCATCTGGAATATCGTAAACAAGCAAGTATATTAAGTTGAATTCTTCGATTATGAATAATAATGAAACTGACCATGATTACTCTCAGTCAGTAGTAATAAAGTAGATCAGTTTGAAACAATTAATTTTGTATGCATATGCTATCAATAACTCAAAGTTGATCGTATAAACTTACTTGCATCTAGGTGCGTTATTGACTACATGGCATATTCCTTGGCCAGAACAGTAATTTGGTGTACAGATCACTAAATCAAAATATTATAAATTAACCGTTAGCTCTATTACACCAGAATGCGTGCTTATTTCTTTCAATTATAACAAAATTAAATAAAATTTTTGATATGAAAGTGCAGTAATTATGTTACTCTTACAAGTACAACTTAATTTTCCGTCACCAATATATCCATTGTTGCATTGACATTGATATGAGCCAACAGTGTTGGTGCAACTTGAATTCTGATGGCACGGTGATACCGATTTCTGACATTCGTTAATATCTGTAATAATGAAAGGTACATAGTGTCAAATATTGAGCCGCTTATAAGAAATTTGCTCAACTTAATATCGGTATCGTACAATTTAAATATAGCAATACTGTATACATATACGAATGCATAAATAAGTATATGTCTGTATATCAAAAATTTGCTAAAATTAATGAATATACAGTAGTATTTGTTGAGTTACAACTTAAAATAAGAGCTAAACTGTTATGATAAGTATATCATATGCATTGCTGATACTAGCTAGTTTATCTGCTATTTATGTCTAAAATGGGGAATGGAGAAAAGAAAAATGCAATTGCTACTTAACGCCTACCAATACATAGTTGAAGTGATGCATTAAATTGATATCCAGTTGAGCAGTTGCAAGTATAAGAGCCTACTGTATTGATACATTGCTGATTTCCAACACAAGAGTAATCTTGAGGGTTATTACATTCGTTATATTCTGAAATAAAATGTGATATTAGATTTTATCATAATACGAGTAATATTGTAGCCCATAGTAATTATGATTTATTTTAAAATAAAGG
>NW_002061329.1:0-6177 GCF_000150275.1 Trichoplax adhaerens
AGGCTTTACTTGTATGATTTGTGCTATTTGGATTTTGTATGGTGAATTGAGTACGAATCACTTAAATCGTAAATTGAAATAATACAGACCACCTCTTATATGCATGGCATTATATAAGATTAAAAATAAACCTGCAATAAAATAGTCTATCTTAGTATCTTATATAAAATTGACACATTTAATAGAATACTAGTTTATCCTCGTGTAAGTACCGTAAGTGTCATGTGCTATGCAGGTGATTTATACATTAGCTTTAGTTTAATTAGTCATCAAGCAATTTTGTATTCATCAATCAATTTAATGATGCAAAATTATTATCCAATCAATGTTAATTCAATCGTTATTGGTATGCGTGGAAGCTATTGTCATGTTCCTATTCTATTCATGTTCATGCTAATCTTGAACTTATTCTACGTGTAGGCTCAACATTTGAGTCATTTTGATGCTAGTGTTGTGCTAATGATGCGTTTTATAATTATTATTATAATGATGATTGACTTAGATGATTGATATATTAGAAAAACGGATAGAAAGAAGTATCGACAAGAAAGCCTGCCCACTTTAATTTATTTCTTCTCCATCATCCTGATGAATTGTAAGAGAATAATGGATGAATGATTGTAAACCGCTAACAAATAAAGGCGTATCCGATTTGGCTAATTAGGGCACGTTCCTAACTGAAATAGACTTTGTAATGCTGATCTTGATTTGAAAGCATCGAGCATCCATTATAGTGTGCTCTTTACGTATTTTATCACTCATTTGTACAGCGATCAAAATTGTTAACCCTATCGAGTAGACAAATTGTGACTATTTTTCTCAAATTATATATTTTGATTGTTGTTGAAAAGTAAAATATGGCCAATCAGACGAGCAATTCTACGATATTTGACGAGATTAAATCTATACGCAAAAAGGGCGTGAAATATCATGGCGAAGGCAATTATGAAGACGCGTTATTTTATTTTCAGAAAGCTGTAACTCAAATCAAATCGATAGCGGAGAGTAGTGATAGTCGTCGTCAACTTGAATATTCTATTTATCTCGCTATGGCTCAATCTTACCGGCAAAAATATCAATTGATAGAAGCCAATGAATACAGTGGAAAAGCAGAAAAGTTAGCTGAGAAACTAGAAGAGGTCAAGATTTCTTATTGTTTCGATATCCAGGGCGACTGTAAACGACTTCAAGGTGATTTTATGGGTGCTTTGCGTGATTACAACAAATCACTTCAAATAAAATTAAAATCGTTAGGGAGTGAACATCTTGATGTCAGTGAGTCCTATCATAACATCGGCTTGGTCTACCACAATCAAGGCAAGCATGACGAGGCATTAAAAGAATACAATAAATCATTAAGGATTAAACTGAAAATTCTTAAAAATAATGATCCAAGTATTGCTGTATTATATAACAGCATTGGACAAGTCTATGCTAATCAAGGCAAGTATGATGGCGCTCTATCAATGTATAACAAGTCACTCAAGATTAAACTGACACAACTTGGTGATAATCATCCAAGTATTGCTGATACATATAACAACATTGGTCTTGTCTATTATCATCAAGGCAAGTATGATGACGCTCTATCAATGTATAACAAGTCACTCAAGATTAAACTGACACAACTTGGCGACAATCATCCAAGTATTGCTGATACATATAACAACATTGGTCTTGTCTATCATCGTCAAGGCAAGTATGATGACGCTCTATCAATGTATAACAAGTCACTCAAGATTAAACTGACACAACTTGGTGATAATCATCCAAGTATTGCTGATACATATAACAACATTGCAAATGTCTATGATAATCAAGGCAAGTATGATGACGCTCTATCAATGTATAACAAGTCACTCAAGATTAAACTGACACAACTTGGCGACAATCATCCAAGTATTGCTACAACATATAACAACATTGGTCGTGTCTATAAAGATCAAGGCAAGTATGATGACGCTCTATCAATGTATAACAAGTCACTCAAGATTAAACTGACACAACTTGGCGACAATCATCCAAGTATTGCTGATACATATTGCAACATTGCAAGTGTCTATGATGATCAAGGCAAGTATGATGACGCTCTATCAATGTATAACAAGTCACTCAAGATTAACCTGACACAACTTGGCGACAATCATCCAAGTATTGCTTATATATATCACAACATTGCAAGTGTCTATCATCATCAAGGCAAGTATGATGACGCTCTATCAATGTATAACAAGTCACTCAAGATTAAACTGACACAACTTGGCGACAATCATCCAAGTATTGCTGATACATATCACAACATTGGTTGTGTCTATGATGATCAAGGCAAGTATGATGACGCTCTATCAATGTATAACAAGTCACTCAAGATTAAACTGACACAACTTGGCGACAATCATCCAAGTATTGCTGATACATATAACAACATTGGTCTTGTCTATCATCATCAAGGCAAGTATGATGACGCTCTATCAATGTATAACAAGTCACTCAAGATGGAACTAACACAACTTGGCGACAATCATCCAAGTATTGCTAATACATATAACAACATTGGTCGTGTCTATAAAGATCAAGGCAAGTACGACGACGCTCTATCAATGTATAACAAGTCACTCAAGATTAATCTGACACAACTTGGCGACAATCATCCAAGTATTGCTAATACATATAACAACATTGGTCGTGTCTATAATCGTCAAGGCAAGTATGATGACGCTCTATCAATGTATAACAAATCACTCAAGATTACACAAACACAACTTGGCGACAATCATCCAAGTATTGCTAATACATATAACAACATTGGTCGTGTCTATAATCGTCAAGGCAAGTATGATGACGCTCTATCAATGTATAACAAGTCACTCAAGATTAAACTGACACAACTTGGCGACAATCATCCAAGTATTGCTATAACATATAACAACATGGGTCGTGTCTATGATGATCAAGGCAAGCATGATGACGCTGTATCTATGTATAACAAATCACTCAAGATTCGACAAACACAACTTGGCGACAATCATCCAAGTATTACTACAACATATAACAACATTGCAAGTGTTTATAGCGATCAAGGCAAGTATGATGACGCTTTATCAATGCTTTTGTAAGGTGTTTGATAAGTTATTTGCTTTCGATATTCTGCTTTTGATTATAACGACAGCGCTAACATCACAATACAACACCATACTGAAGTATTGTAGTCGGTAAACAACTTGTACAACAAGTATTTCTTAAAGGTTAGGTGTTTCAACCCTGTTCAATTCTAAGTCGGTCTATTAGTCTATTAAGATCTAATAGATCGTAAAAATCGTTCAATAACAAACCTATTGTAGTAGTAGTGAGTATTACAGCCCCAATATAACTTAAACATTGATTCTAAGGTTGTATGAGTATTCGTGCTAGTAGTTATAATATTGTTACGGTTTGGTATATCGTGATGAGATGGAGCTGGGATTAACTCACAAGGTACTCCGACTGTCGGATAGCTGATATATTCGACCTACTGACTCACAACAACTTGGTAATCTTCGGTTAAGTATAGTAATGCTTTATTTCTCTATTCACTAAACTGCCCATAGCCGCGAGCTAAGAATAACGCAATGCACGTAAATCCTAAGTTATTGCCTGGCCATGCAGGACTTATAATCTCTGAAGAGAATTTCAATTTACTAATCGTTCACGCTCAACCACGAGCTCTGAGCAAACAACTTTGCCAAATACTTGAATACTATACTATTTAAATACAAGCATCCGTAATGGTAATTGTGAGAATGATACGTCCCTTTACGCGTAATTTACATTCTAAACTCTACGCGATTACAAAACTAAGACTAGAAAAAGTATAGGTTGCAGTAGTTATTAGAGATGCTGTATTAGGTAACCTTAACACCTTAACATACGCAAGTAACGAAATCCTAGACTAACTAAGATAGATGTTGAATTCTGTATCCTGATGATACTTTGCAACCAAATGTACATATAAGCGGGAGATTTCGTCTTCGAAGTTAAGTTAGTCGTAGCTAATCTGGTCCTTGGTGGAAGCTGTAATTTATTCTCAAGATACGGAAGTCTTTGCTTAAAGTTAGACGCTTTATCGCACAGTGATGCTATTACAAATTAAAATCATATAGAGTTCAATGAAGTTAGTAATTTTATTGCAATAGAAACGAGATTGCATCTAGGCTGTAGAATCGACAACAACTATTTACTGCTGAACCTTATCAAAATTACCCAAACTGATCGCTAACGAAGATTTTTTACTGATACAACGAAAAATCGCAAAGGATTATCACATTGCAGTGCTTTCAGCTAAAATGCAGTAGTTTTGCGTAGGGCTAATAAGCCTGGCACTACACAGTATACATATGCTAAATCGATCGTCGCATCTCATTTATCTTTACTACTGGCTTTTCAAGAAAGCGTTTATAAAATCACTTCTTTACCTATACATAATGCATAATTTTACACCAAAATTAGTAACAGTATATTTTCAGTAGGCTACAATGATGCTTGGATCTAACTGTATACTAAATAGCTTATTCAATAAGTTGAAAAGAGTACCATCTTTTCTCTAGTTAATTACATCATTTACCAACACTGATGAATCAATTAGCTAATGACTTAGTCAGTAGTTTTTTTTAATAAAGATTAGATAGCAAGATATCATTATTTAGTATTATATGACTTACAGGAAGTGAAGTTTACCTTTAGTAAGCAAGACTACTTCTCTAACTTACGATATAGTAACTAGAATCTTTTCGAAATGCACACACTTTAAGGCGCAACACAGTATAACGTGCATAAGTAAGTACTTTTATTGGCCATTATCCCCTTCAACTGTACATACTCTGTCAGTCATTGTAAACATATGTCGATATTTTTAAAACTTAGATAACTGTAAATTGACAAAGCTTGTGTAACAACATTCCGTACGTTTAAAAATTTCGTCATTTTCACCTACAGTGCAGGTACTTTGCAATACGAGATTTGCTGCAATCTTTCAGAGTAAACTGAAATATTTCTTTACAATCATCCGTTTTTCAGTAGTCTCATTTTGCTATCGCTATTTTACAATTTTCTGCAAATGATTTATTTATTNTTAAATATGACCGTCTGCAATCGTTTGAAGTTTGATCGTTACAAGTACTACCAAAGCGTAAAAAGCCAAATTCTGTTCAGTAAAATGTGTTTTGTAATAGTCTTCTTTGAATTAAAGTATATTTTTCAATAAGTTCTCACACTCTGTATTTTTAAAGAGAATAGCTTGCAGTTAGTATAACAACATTGAGTTAAGTAAATCACACTATATTACAATCATTTAAGCCAAAAGAGTACGTACTTTTAACGTTTAACGATGTTATAATACTTTATAGAAATGTTGAGCGCTTGCATGCATAGTAGCGAATGAGATTATACAGTACTTTGGTTTCTTTAATGGCTGATGATACTGTATCTTTGTAATGTCGATTCAACTCTAGAACAAGAATCAGACGAAACTGAGAAACTCAATGCTAGTTGTGCACCCGGAATTCGATTTGAAGTCTCTGTCGATTCTAATGAAACTGTTGAGATAGAAATGGACGAACCTGATTCTTGTAAGTTGTACTATGGCTAACATTTTTTTACTATTTTAAGTGACAATACAGTAAAATCTATCGCATACTACAATAGCAGCGACTTGCCTGATTTGTAAGATGGAGTCATTTAATTGGTTTGTATAGCAAGCGCTTTCAACAATTGCAACTTAGAAAGAGGAATATTCTTGATTTAGTGTAGAGAGAATCGTTCATTCTTGCTACATTCAATTTTCTATTAACTGTTTCATATGATGTACCGTAAGTAGCCGCTGATCCTATTTTTGCAAATAAAATAAAATTATTGTAGCAGCCAAGAAGTATAACAGCAAAATCGCAAAAGATATCGGAACGGAGTGGAAAACTTTGGCAAGAGAATTTGGAATGGATCAACGCGACATCCAAAAAATTATAGCTGAAAATAATGGATCAGTTGACGATCAATGTGCGCAAATGTTGAGTATGTATGCGAGTAGGAAAGGTCGGAGTTACACAAAGAGAGCATTAGTTGAAGCACTCTTCAAAAGCGGGCTGCGTTCTGTAGCTGAAGATCATCGTATGTGTAAAGTTATTCTACATTAAAAATCAAAAAGAA
>NW_002061328.1:0-3676 GCF_000150275.1 Trichoplax adhaerens
TATTTTGTTATTTTAAGAGCTAATTGCTTACTTAAGGATTATACAGTAAGTAAATCGTAACTTTCTGTGACGGAGCTCGCTCCGAAATGAATAATATTTTGATCTAAAATATGTAACAATATTATTATGGAGGTTGCCGATCTCGGCAACAACCTAGTTGTTAATTGAGTTTTGTTATTAATTATCCTAGTAATATACAGCGTGGATATGGTGTTAGCAATTAAGATGTCAAGCTGTAAAGATTATTATGTTAGTTAATAAGGTGCTAATTAATAATATTAATTTGTGACAAGTGATAAGTAACACTCGAACTAGTCGAATCTATAGTAAGCCTGTATGGATCTGTATTGCACATTCTATAATTTAATGTGAAAGATTAGTACCGATCTTATTTGTGTGATATATGAAACTGTATATAAGCTTGATCATTACTTTTTAATCTGAGTTCCACGAAGGCTACGCTAGAGTACACTGGTACTAAGTTGCAATAGCTGGTAATAAAATATTTAATAACCTAAACCTATCGTTGGACTCGTTGTCTATGGTATAGGAATAAGTTAGTTTTCCTTTACTGAGGATCTCCGGAGTTAGTCGGGGAACCTTAAGAGTAGATAGACTAGTTTAGGTACGTTCACGAAAGTTGTTTTGTTACACTTTCATAAAACGTTTTTATGGAGATGAGAGCTGAGACAGTTTCAATGATTAAAAACTATGAATTCAGTTTAATTACCACAGCTCTTTTGATGCAAGAGCAAAGATCCGTTTTTATCATTATTATGTTAAGGTACGGTAACTAATATAACTCGATTAGCAAATAAGTAAGATTGCTTTGATAATTTTTACTCATTTTTACTTCCAGAGTCTCGCTCTAGGTGTCTATCTGCATCAAGCAATCTCTACACTCAATATAACATCCTTTATGCGCGTATATAATTTTAATCAATTTTACGATTTCTTGTTTTATCTGCTAATGGCAACATTTTTCAGCAGAACCAAATAAAATTTCTTCCACTTTCCGTCAATAACTTGCAATTTCCCTCGTCTCACTTGACTTAATACATATCACGGTAAGGTACCAATCTCAACTTCTCACACTGATTTTGTTATTTTTCTCATAAAATCTGGATAAAACTGGACCTGTATAGAGTTTCATCCGTCATATATTACTGTAATCGAGTAATAAGTCATCAGCTGTCTATCAATGCATTACAAAAATTGAGAATATCTCCGTTTTTCCCACACTATCTGAGCAAATTCTATAGGCTGGGAGTGTAAAGAAAACACTATTACTGTAGCACAATGACTTATAACTAATTCATTAACTTAATGATCGAAGTGTTTCTATGTACTGGTATACTAGTAATTAATCAGTAATACTATTCAACTATCGCAAATGTCGATAGAAAATATCTTAAAGCTTAATCTCTGTATTGATTAGCATCTTCTCAGAGGTACTGTTGAGTTTTTATTACAATTGTTATTCAGAATTTAAACCAATTTGTTCATTAATTAGCCCCTTGGTCTTAATCATCTCAATTGGATAATGTATGCATTGCATGATTACGATTTAAGATATTGAACCTACGGAAGATGTATTATAATGTGCGAATAGCTAACGTTGCTATTAACTGATGTAAAATGGGTATAGGTGTAAGTGATTTAAATTAAAAAGGCTGGAATAGTTTCTATTAGGAATAACTTTAGAAAAAGTCTTCCTTTAGTTCATCTTTAACTGTTGACTAACTTATGTTTCTGTTTTCCTGTTTACTTTACTATAATTTACCTACAAATTAAAGTGCTGTGGGAAACTTTGAACTAATGCTGTTTAACTTTGAACTAATGCTGTTTATATTTGGTATTTTACTGTTTGCTTTACGATGATCGGCTTTTACAGGAGATTTTTTCAGATTAAATTATTATGCTGTTTACTCTATAACAATTAATTGATTAGATTAGTTGTAGAAAAAATTTTAATAAAGAGACGTACTATAAGAACCGCTTGCATACTTAGAGGAGAGAATGAGCGAGAAAATGAATGATGCAGTAGAAAATTTTCTCATAGTGTTTGTAAACGGTTTGTAAACCAGTTTACTAAGTAGATGATATAGTAAATAGATTAAGCCAAAATTTTATCTTTTCTTATACTAATAATTTCCTGCAAATCTAGTAAAAAATAGTCGCTTTAATTGCAATTCACTTTTCACATCCTTTTTTTCTAGAAACAAATTGTTTTAAAACTAGATTTATCTTCGACACAGCATTTAAGCATTTATTGATTTCAACTTTCTTACGACTATCACTGTAATCTTGGATTAAGTAGTGTTCTCTTGCATCGTTTCAAGATTATTTTTGCCACTTAACTTCATTATTCTAATCATTTACCTGTCTTCTTAATGATACCTCCCTGGTACCTATTTTGTAACTTTTCTCCACGAAACTTTCAAATTATCAATCTTTAATTTAAACTGCCCAAGGTTTAGAAAATCTAATAATCATCCACCTTACTGTAAAAGTGCAGATTTAGTCACTGTCTTAATCATTATGCTGAATTATTTTGCATCTAGCAGCATCATGAGCCTAATGTGACAAAGCGTATTTCCATTCCATTTGCAGCATTATCCACAGCGATAGTGATCCATTCTTAAGGAATGGATCCAGGTATTAACCATCATATTTGGCTTCCCTAGCGTATACGCATTGAGTAAATTAATACCATCTTGATATCCTACACACCACCCTTGAAATGAGCAGCGCGGGGGTATTTATACTACTGTTAAATGACTCTGATTATGGGTTCATTTCAATAGGTCAGTATAAGATTCTTACAGTACTTTGAACCTAAAGATTTCTTCATGTAAAACGAATAGCTCTAAGGTAGTCATTTTCTGCAGAGTACTGATTATTAAAATAGTATTCGTTATATCGCTAAGGGTGGCCACTGGGCCTTTAAATTTTGATTTCATGCAATATTCTGATGAAAATTGAATAAACATAGAATCTTTATAGAGTTTTGTACACAGCCATTTTGATTGTTACCTTTTCTTATAACGGTTGTTATCGACAGAGCAAGCTTTGCTTGCATACGACAGCGATCCTTAGACACATTATAATGATTGGTATAGAATTGACCACAGTACTAAGGATATTCTACCGCACTGTAGATATCTTACTGTACCTGCTAATCTTAACTTGGTATGTCCATCACCATACATTAGTTATCATAATGTGCTCTGGACCATTAACTAATCTTAATATAGCATAGTATATTACTATTACTGGGATATATAATATTGAATGATAATACTATCTGTTAATTTTATTAACAAATTGACCATAAACGTATATTTGACAGTTTTGCTTACCAACCTTAATATAGCATTAATACCGTATAGAGTAACCATCCTTATTCAGTAAACATACAGTATATCAGTATATGTCATACACTCTACTACTACACAGTACACGGTATAAAGTTACTGAACCTCTGACAGGTCTACGACAAATGGTAATACTATCTGTTAAATGAGCACATTATCGTAAACCGTCAGCAAAGCGACGGGAGTTTGCACTAGTTGATTACAAATCAAACATTATTTTATAAATGAATTATTTTCACCGTCAATCAACATATTTGAACTTTGCCCAATATGGAAATAGAATCTGTATGATTACGGAC
>NW_002061327.1:0-5379 GCF_000150275.1 Trichoplax adhaerens
GTAAATTGCTCCTTCCACAATTGTATAAGTTACTGTAGGGAATTACTCCCAGACAATTAACAAGACTTAGTATGAGCTTGGATAGTAAACAACACTAATGAAAAACAACCAATTATGGTGCCAATCAGCGAGCCTGAGCTCAGCACCAATACAATTAATTAATTATTGGAGCAGTGCGCTCCCATTAGCTAATCCTATATTAAACGATATTATATCTAGCTACATATAATTAATCCTTGTTGATTGCTCCATTATAGTAAACAACCAGTACTAGTGCCCCATGGTTGTCTACCAAAATGGTAAACAACCAGGTTAATTAATTATTATTGCCTAATTTATAATTTACGGAGCTACACTTCGTAACAATAGTATAGTTTATACCTAACAGAAATAGTATACTAGTAAACACACGCATTCATTGAAGTCGCTGAAAATGATGAGCTGAAATTAAATATTACAGATAAGTAAAGAGTAAAATTATCGACTTTAATGCCCAAAGGTGCTAGTATTCGTATTACAGTAATCTATCTCAATAGTACGGCAATTTATTTTATCGATTTATTGCCATCTGCCAATTTATTTGCTACTGCAATGAAGAGGAATGATGATTTAATGTTAATGAAGTTCTTAAATATTATTAGCGTTACATTTAACGCTTATTATATTCATACTAAGGCTTTAATGTACTTCAATCTACATAGGCGTATTGAATGGATTTTGTAACCCTTTAGGTTCATAACTCACTAACTCGAAATCTGAGTCATTAAAATTAATAAAATCCCTAATGTGACGTAGTGTTACCGAACTTTATGTCACCACTGTAAATAGCTGAGATAACTATAATTGGATGGGCAAATATTGTGAGCTTACTAAGTTTTTATAGTTAATTTTAGTATATATCTTCTAAATCGAATAGGTAATACTTGAAATAATAACTAGGCAAATTGAAGGCGCCAATAAGGTGTAAAGTACGATGATGATCACCCGGAGTAAAAATGGAAGAGATTAAAGACACAGCGGTTAATACACAGCTTCCAAAATTTGGTGAGATGTAAATATATTATGATATCGTGCACTATTCTTAACCAATTTATAACCAGAACATGAACTAATTTGGCTAATAACAGAAGTCGAGGTTTATGCAAAAGTAGGCGAGCTTGTAAATGCTATAATAATTCTATGAAGACTGATGATTTATTTTATCTAACATTCACAACATTCACATCGTTGGTATCAATGTTTCTTCGCAGTCCAAAATAGCTAATTGATGCCGAATTGCATCAATTTCCCTTTTCAATTCATGGTAGTGTTTATAGCTCTAAATAAACAAAAAAAGTATTATCGTCAACGATTTCAGAAGGAGTAATAAAATTCGAAATCTTTAACTTTTAGTCATAATTAGTATAGATAATTTTGTAGTTGCTAAGCAAATAAAAATGAATATTTACCTCTTGCAATCGAGTTCTTAACAATTCTGCATTTAATTTTTTTTCTTGTCTACTCATCACAATCGAAGAGTTGTTGCTACCAGGAGAACAACCAATAGGCTCTACACTTGAATGTATTATACCTGTGGAGGCCCCTTCAGCATGTTTTCGATCAAGTTTCCATTGATAAATCTACAAAATTATATTCATTATATTTAAAATTCAATCTCACTTTACTAAAAAGATTCGATTATGATCAGGAATATTTCGTTTAAAGCCGTATAAATACCTTAGGAATAAAGATAAACATTAGTGTTGTTGTACTGCAGATAAATATTAATATCGCATGGAGCACATACAGAGTTGTTGGACTAGCTCTGACGACGAAAGAAATGATACTACCTACAGCAGCCAGTAATGTGACATTGTAGATTGAAAATCCAATAAATTTTGAATCATTCAGCGCAGGAATAGTCACATTTCTTGTCTCGTAAGCCAAGAAACTGCCAATGAGTAATAATAAGAATTTATATCCAAAAACAATAGCCATCCAGACCACGATCTGGTTGCAGCTGCAGTAGTATTGTAATTGTCTACTTATGGTATTTGATTCATCTTGATTGATCTATAGTTGATAATTATAGTGGTTAATAAGAAATTGCTATTACTAGCTAATATCGTTTACGCTATGTGTGTTTATAACGTTTAATTCATTCCTTTGTATCGTCATTATTATCAAGTAAATGACTTCATTCAGAAAGCGTTTTCTTATGAGCTATCCTCTTATATTATGAGCCCTTAACATTTAAAGGATAATCAAGTGACTACCACACAAATTCACGAACAAATAGATGCTTAAAACATTTACTGAGTAATTACTGTGCTAATGTTGAACCATGCAAGAATGATAACTTAGATTGCAAATAAATTGATGGTTTAAAACCATATTCGATTCATGGAATAAAAGATAAGTATTCCTATTGTAAATTTAATTCACGCTCAATATCAAATAATGCGATATACTATCCATTAATTGATATATAATTAGTAATACTGCTGTAATGAAATTTGTCTGTGCTGTAGTTCAGTCTATAAATGATAAATTTTACAAGAACAATTAAAATAGTCTAATTGCAACTAAAAGTCGTTGGTAATTGTAAGACGAGCCTAATTTATATAATAAGTTAAGGTATACAAGAAACTCTAGTTCTTATTCTATTATTTGAAGATATTTTATTACATCAATGTAAATATTTTTGAATGATTTTACTAGCTTTACCTGTGTTGTAATTGTAAGGTGCTTTAGCTGCATAGGGTCGATAATGGTCCAGCATAGTAAAATAATAACATCAATGATTAATAACTGGAAAACCGTCGTCAACAAATGCCAATCTTTGATAACCTAAACGAAAAGCAGGACAAAATTTATTCAATTAACCGTATAAAGAATAAAAGGCTTATGTTTAAACTATTGTAACCATTTAAAAATATTCAATGTTTGTACAAAGGATAAATTTTGCCCTCGCTAATATATGATCTTACTACAGATTGCCTAGTTTTACAAGTAAAAATTTTATGAATTCTCCATGTTTTGGCAAATAAAGCACCAAAAGCGAAAGTAAATCCAATGCATAAGAGCCAAATTTTCACTGTACAAAATGCTGGTACGGTGATTAAAGGAACAACTCCAGAGTCGATTCCAAACACGATTATGCTAAAATAGCAAATCAAGCATCCTATAGCGCTAACGATATTAATACGAGGGCTGGATAATTTAATATGCCTGGAAATTTAGCATACCGATATTAATAATGGCAGATGGTACAGATTTCTTTAACCTTTTACAATAGACTATGTTGATTATATTTGATATTGATATTTAAACTTCAAACAGATGGTGATGTAAGCTCTATAGTACATAAATTTATATGGATATTAATTTATAATGCTAAAACGTCGTAACTACAATACCTGTCATGACGATAGTTTAGAGTAAAAGCAATTAAGCCGATGCAGAACAATATTCCTATTCCAGAGAGGATTGTAAACGCTATTAAGGCTGGAATTGATATAGAAATAGTTTCTGTTTCGATGGAAACATGTGATACCGGTACTCGATCACCTGTTACAAGGAGAGAACGGTACAAATGCGTTGCATTATTTTGAGAGCATTTAAGCAAGTGGTATTTATTCATGAATAGTAAATAGTATATTTACAGTCTTACCTAACCATTGAACTCGCTGATTTGGATCCCATTCAATTGTGTCAAGCTTCCTTTGGTAAATCCCAACTTGTACAGTATAGTTATCACTCTTATTGCCTTAAAGTAAATAAAACGAAGCCAAATTGTAATTAATATATAGTACGTCTACATAAACATTAATTATAATTATCGGTGTTTAGATAATACTATAAGACCATGTAGTTGTAATACATATAAAAGTTTGAAAAACATCGTATGCAACAGTACTATCAACGAATACCAAAATAAGATATTGCTCGATAATTAAATAAATGTTAGTCTAAGATTATCACTTCGTTATAACTTAGCATTCTTCAAATTCGACTAACGCTTTAGTAGTTTCAACCAGCTACCGAATGTTTTACTTATGAAAGACGCCAAAATAATCGATAAGTAATAAATTATAACTAAATAGAATAGGTGAAATGCGGAAAATTATATAGAGTTTGCTCCGTAAAACGGCATGCCAAACCTTAACCTAGAATAATTTCTAGACGCAAAACTGTGAAGCGGTAATTAAAGTGAGTGTGCATTTGGATTTTCATATGCCATGGTACAATATCCTCAGTCATGATCACTTTAGATGCATCCACTATTATAATGAAGTCTGCTCTATACTTAAAGTACTATAGCCATCGTAGAAAGGTCTGCAACCGTAACGAATCAAGGTACGTATTTGATGACCGAATTCAATTCCTAGTGTATAGGAGCCGTAATTAAAGGACCTATTCGTATTTATTAAGATAACAGCAATTTTATTATACTTCGGTTAAAATTATGAATAAAATTAATGATAGCGTTTGTGAGCCTTATTTAGATAGATGGAAGCTTAAATCTATCTGTGTTTGGACAAATTCTGATAGTTTTTTGTTAGCATTGTATTGAGATGCTTATATTAAGATTCTGAGATAATAATAGATAGCGCTAATTGTGTTAGTAGGGTGAGATTTTTAACGCTTTAATTAGAAGTGCGAATTATGAATTGATACACGGTAAAAAGTTACTGAACCTTTGACAGGCCTATCAAATGGTAATACTATCTGTTAAGTCAGAGGTTCGATTCCGAACCGATTTACTGTACTGTATGTCGACGTAAACTGTGGTTCGTCGGTTCGGTTGTACTACAATATGAGTACTGTAGTAAAAGTACTGTACAGTATTGTAGTGCTGTACCGTACATTTGTACAGCATACAGTACACGGTATAAAGTTACTGAACCTCTGATAGGTCTACGACAAATGGTAATACTATCTGTTCAATGAGCACATTATCGTAAACCGTCAGCAAAGCGACGGGAGTTTGCACTAGTTATATATAAATTGTGAATATTGCTGTGATAATTCAGATAGTCCTTGGTAGTTATGAGACAAACCTGATCTTATGTAATAAAGTGAAGTTTACAAGAAACTGTAGTTCGTGTTGTATTTTTGAGAAGACACTTTATCACACTCATATAATTGTCTTATCCTCCCCATAACGAAGTTCCTCTTTCGCATACCTATCGTGCGTCATGTATAAAGGTGAAAAATTACAAGAATATCTATGATTACCTAAAAACTGGTAGATGTAGGCGTTGGATTCCCTATCTGCACCATTAAAGTTTATTTGGCCCTGTTAATTGAAAAATTCCGTTAGCATAATGATTATACTCCTACTGATTATTTTTCGTTTCTCTATAGCCTGGAAAGTTTACGAAAATTAGAAAATTT
>NW_002061326.1:0-6196 GCF_000150275.1 Trichoplax adhaerens
ATCTATAGCAGAGTATTTGAACATCTAACTAACTTGTAAAGTGATTCCTGATATAAATAAGACAGGGTTATCTTAAAATTTAGGAACTGTCGCTCATGCAAACAAAATAAATATTCCGTAACGCTGATGTGAATCAAAATGAATAAGGCCATATTAATCTATTCAGGAAATACGCGCGCGCTTAACAAGTTAAAAATATAACAAGATACACTTTAGTCTTATGTGTTACAAGGTAGATGTTCTTACTGCAGTCTTTCATTAACTATAATCTTTAACTCATTACTAATCAATCACTTAAATATTTTTAAATATTGTATAAAATTTATGTACTGTGTTCAACTTATAACTTTGTATTAACCAAGGAAACTCTTGGATTGATCAATTAATTGGATAGTATTTTACGTCAGTTTTCCGTGATTAAACTACCACAGTAACAGATACAATTAATATTACTCATTTTCAGTAGGCATCATCGGTATACAATTAAAATATCTTACGAAGACAACAGCATATCTTAGAAATAATAGACTAACTAATTTATTTACGTCCTACTCTTTTACTGAATATGTATATTTTGTATACCTGTATTGACAGGCTCTATCTGCTTTGGTGTGATATCGTCAGGTAACGTCGATTTTACTTGTTTGTTAGAAGATGAAGATGATATCCGATTTTCTAGTTTTAAAAGTAATCAGAAGTTTAATACATGTGATTATTATATGCGATACAATTAACGTCAAACTGTTTTAAATTCGAGCAACGGGACGCTAATATACAGTAGTTATAGCAAATTGCATAATAGATTGATAAATTAAGAATTAAATATACTTGATAACTGCAACAGTTACTATTAATGAATATAAATAAAATACATTTAGAAAAAATATCATCATGTAAATAACATCTGCCAGAGTATTTTTATGACGCTTATATTGTTACTTTTCACTTGTCGAACTTGGCTATCTGTTGTATGAGTGGAACTTGCAGCTCTTTCTAGATTGACATAAAGTAGGATATATATTAAAATACTTTTATTTAAAAGAGGATCACAGAGAATAGTCTAATGATGCTTTAAATATTACTTTTAGAAGCTTTAGTTCGACTACTAGTTGCTTGATTTCGACTTGTTAAATTATCTAAATTGGTAAAATAAATAATTAGTAATAATCAATTAACAGCATTCTTGACATTATAATAACAGTACAAGTTATTTAAATCCAATAAATACAAAGGTTGCACTGAGTTTATGAGTTAACATTCATTTCCCAAAAGAGAATATTTTGGAGTACTCCTTATTTATAAAAGTCGAGAAAGCTATTTACCTTTATTTTCTGCAGTTTTATTAGCCTCTTTTTCTAATCGCTTACCAAGTTTTCGAACACTACGAATATTGCTCTCTTTTAGCAAGCAACAAAATTGATAAAAGTTATCATCGCTCCTTGATTCCAGTACTTTTAGGAATTCAAAGGCTCGTTCTTTGTCAGTTTTACAGTCATCTCTCAGTTTTACGACTTCTTCATTAGATAAAATTTGTACACCACGTAGATCATATAGTATATCTACCAAAGGGACGCTTGTGCTTATTTATGAATAATTTTGGTCAATGACTCCTTTAATAGCTCGGCTTACAACCATTTTATACGTAGCTGTTACTCCTATATGAAAATATGCAAGATCCAATTTAAGATAAATTGGGAGCAATACATACGGTATACATGTATACCGGATATAAATTAAAATTAGCTATGAAAAACGAAGTACTTTAAAAGGATAAGTTTAGTTTTAGTCAGCTATTTCGCCTACATTCCTTTACAGCATTATGCTGATTCTTTTAGACTAAGTTAATTGCTATCTCATCGCTTACGGTATAAATTATCTTGCGAATTACTAGAGTTATGATAGTATTGTAGTACGAGATAAATGCTATTTACGTATTCAACAATTCAATTGATTTCATCATATGAATGAAGTTGATACTTGCTATATTATTAGGAATATAAGTGAAATATTTGGTAGATTAATTGGTAAGATTTTTTGTAGCACAATGGAGAAACAATGTAAATGATCTTTTTATATTTACTTCAAGGACGATTTACAGTTAAAAAATGAAATAGTATTGTAATATTTCAGTTCTATTCAGTTTTACTGGTAGCCATTGAATGTTAACTATATAAGTTCTGTACTAGCAAAGACTGAAGTCAGCAATCAAAAGAATCGCCATTTTGTACTTTATGAACTAATAATGCATACCAGGGTAACGTGATGTATAATGGATGTTAGCAATTCTTACAGGTGCCTCATAATATTGAATTTAACTGAAATAAGGATGAATAATACGAAAACATAACGACTGATAACGGGCTGGTTAAGGATAAGGATTCATTGCATCGATGATAAACGCTGATTTGCTCTTAAACTATGTGCGAGTATATTGAAGAAGTACTAAATATTCGCGTATAAACTACTTGGCATGTCTTACTGATACAAGATGAGAAATATCTTAATCAAAGCACTAATCCATGATAAGTAATAAGTAAGAAGTATATGAGTACTTTATTTTCCTCAGAATCAGTTTTTGTAGTATCTGTAATATAATACTTTTTGTTAAACATGATTCTTAAATAGATTAGCCTGAGCCGGTACATCTGCAATATGATGTACTTTATTTTCTTCAAAATCAGTTATTACTTGCATCGCACGCCAGTTAATACAGGGTTGCATCAAGCCTTAGTATCCTAACTTTGCAGAAATTTAGAGTATCTACGTAAATTAATAATACCTTGGTTTAACTTTTTATAAGCTATCAACTGTAGTAAGGTAATTAAATAGTAGTAAAATCATAAATTACTGCAATTATTATTTATGTATCCGTTAATGAAACAAGTTATATGCTTAAATACATGAAGAATCCGCTAACTTTAAATCGATAGTAAGTATACTCATATGCTTTCTCCAGCCGAAACACTAGTAACGGAGCGACTTTTCAGGCCAAATAATCTACCATAAATAAGAGCGATTTGTGAGCCATTTAAAATCCGCAATCACTGTAATTGTTTCATGCCTGACCCACAATACCAAAAACTAAATGGATTATGATAGTTTGGTTTCATGATAGTCATTACAAGAGTATACCGTACATTACATTACTACAGTAGTAAAATATACTAAAATATGTACTTAGAACTGAAAATGATCGCAGTCACCTCTCAAGTTTAACCATTTTCTCCTACAAGTAAATCTCGTAATAGACGATAAAACTGTCAGCGATTTGAGAAAAAAGTGATTTACGAAGATCTACAGTATAATCTTGTTGACTAAATAACCAATTTTTTATCATATACATACATGGACCGTATCATATCCTAAACGATCCATCTAACCTAATTTGAGTGATTTCCCATTGGTCAAATGATACGCTATAATATATTTTTATTGACTTTTAAACATAATTAACTCCTACATCGTAATTAATCATATAAGGATTTATTTCTTCTGTTATCCCATTTATTTTGTAAAGAGGTAATGTAAATGAATGGGAATAGCCTTCAACTTCATAAAGAGACACTGATCATATTTAATACAAAAAAATGATTAACTGCATAAACCCCAGAATGATTCTTTGTAAACCGTAAAAATTCAATTCTCTGTAAGCTATTTAAGACTAAAGGGATAAAAGATCAGGAAGAAAAAGGTTTTTATCGTTTTGTTTTAAGACGATGAGCTTGCAATCTAATTCATTACGCTAACACATTAGCTCCAATTTTTGATGCCATCACGCTTCCTTCAAGTACACTTTTGGCATAAAAATAAGTAGAACACTGTTCCGTCTAGGATAGATGATTTACGATGATTGTAGATACGTAGTGAAGAAATAGTAGGCTTTAAAACTAAAATCTTTCAATACGTACGTTCAAGTTAATAAATTTAATATTGTATCAAAATAAAATAAATCACAAGCTCAGGTTAAAAACTGGAACAAGGATTATCGAGTAATGTTAAGTTAAGAATAGAATTAAAGGCGTCAAGCTTATGATAAACACGTAGCATATAAAAATAAAATACACGGAAGGAAATATAGAGAATTCTATCTACACGAGTAACAGATTTTGGCAAGTGATTCTCTTCGATATGCTCTACGGACATACAAGACATTTTAGGCGCAATAAACCCCAATAGACACACTAGGAAGATAAATATTGAAATGCTGAATGTAAGGGCCGTATCCGTAATGCATACGTTTATGCGACTATGTCATGAATTATAAGAGTAGAATCAATAGCATCTATTATGGTGTAGAACTAGCAGATTTATGCACTGACTAATTTGGGTGATGATTGTTACTTGATATTAACAGAGAAATAGCGCGGATTTCTGATCATCATTTTTAAATCACAAATATCAATTTTATACTATTTCAACAAATAAGAAGTAATTGATTTCATCTTCCTTCAGATACGGAACGCAAGGGCGCTTACTCTCTTTATACTGCAGTGCCTTATCTTTGGGTGTCTGTTTTATATGTATCGCTTGCTTTTACCTGCTAAAATTGTTATTATCAAAGTACTTATCATTAGTTTATATTTTTTTTTGGGGGGGGGAGGAAATAGGTTAACGGAAAAGTAGCACTTTAGTTATTGTCCGCTATTTGTAGTAAGTCAAGTTAAAAGGGTATAATAGAAGCGATCAGATCGATTTGAGTGCACAATAAAGTCGTTGTAAGATGTAAACCATCAACGAAATAGACTCAAATAGATCATAAAATCACTAGTGGAATAAATGTAAAGAGAAGATATAGTCGGACACTATTATCATACCTGCTTCAATGGATTGTAGTTTGACGTTAAAATTTATGACGCCTGTAATATTTCTGATACGTGCCAGGGAGATTAGTAAATAGGATAACGGTGATGTAGCTCCGTTTGCCAGATATTTTTAAGAGTTAATTTGTTCTACCTCAAGCGGCCGTAGGATAGTTAACAGCTTTTATATCTACGCAATACGATACAAACTAATGACTCATGTACGCTAATACGATTGGCTAGAGCATCTACAATCACGTGTTAAATATATTACAACGCCCGCCAATTTTCCAGAGAGGTAAAAGAAGAAAAAGCTATATACGATTCTTTAATGGCAGCAGCCATCCTTGATTATCTTCATTATGTATAATTATAAATTCGCCGATCTTACCAGTTGTTCCTTTTTATTTTTGACTAGTCAATCTACAGAACTATAAATTGCAAGCGTAGTAGATAATTTTATTGTCTGATTTTCACGTTAAGATAAATTATTTCTTGTATCACTTCACTAATTTATGATATTGCATGAGCATAAATAAGTAATAGACTGTATTAAGTATTATACCTACATTTTAGCCAGAAAAAAATCGACGATCTTCAATGTATCGTTATGGTGATAATCATTTAAAATTAACTTTATCGATGCATAGTATAATTATAATCAAAACAGCAAACTGCTTAATCGCCTGTTTCCGTTATCTAAGCCGATTATTATTCATGCCAGTTCATTAAAACTGACTTGTGTATCTCCCAATTAATATGATCCAAAAATTATCTAGTCAAGTTTCACACATCAAGGATAATTACTTTCAGTTTTCTACCGTCGTTACTTTAAAACAAGAACATCAACCTCGATGGCTTAGGTTTTGTATATTTATTATTACGAATCTTTATAATTTCTTCGCCCTTTACCGCATTTAAGTTTGCTCACATTGCCTTATTGCAATATGCATCTGCATGATCTATTTCAGCTATAAATAGCCTGAAGGATCTTTCCCTAATTATGACATAATAAACTAAGCAGGCACTCTAATACAACATAGGATGCAGCAGCTATCTCAGGCTCTATCGAGTATCATTGTTACAAAAGACTTATAACAGAAACCACTGAACTAAACCCAGAAATCTAGGTTAAACACACTGCAATGCTGTAGAGACTAGAGACTAGTCTTCAACCGGCTAATGATACCCGCAGTAGGCGTACATTTCATTACTGAATTGCTGAAAGGGTTGCATTAATTTAGTATCCGTTTTTCTAAGTTCGTATGAGGCAATAACATGGTATCCAGTACTATTTACTAGAAATATCTCATGTTAATGAGCAGAAATGGAATAGAGTCTAAGTTTATTTCGATTGCTAGCCTGAGGCATCAATTTTTCTGCTTTACTTTTTAGTA
>NW_002061325.1:0-866 GCF_000150275.1 Trichoplax adhaerens
ATTTTGAAGGGAGTTATTTGAGTGGTATTGTGACCAAAATGGACTTGATTACAAATTTTCCTATCACAAAATAAACAACGAAAGTCAGGCAAAAGATTACGTCAGAACATTTAAAAAAATTAAAGACCATGAACTGAATTTTGCAGTCATTAATTTTGTAGACCAACTTTCTCATGCCAAAACTGATAATACCATTGTAGACGCTATTACCGGAAGCAATAAAGCCTATAGAAACACCACCCTTCATTGGCTTTCCAATTCCAATATTCAAGAACTTATCCCACAACTCATCAAACATAAAATCCAATTGATAGTGACCACTGACCACGGTGCTGTAAAAGTAAAGAATCCCACTCTGCTCAAAGGAAATCAAGACCACACCAATAACCTGAGGTATAAAAATGGCCACCGTATCATTTCAGAAGATAAAGTCAGTTTTGAAATCTCAGAGCCCACAGCTGTGGGACTCCCCAAAAGCAGTCTGGCCAGTACCTATCTTTTTGCCAAAAGCAATCACTATTACGTATACCCCAATCAATTTAATAAGTATGCAGATAAATTCAAGGGTACTTACCAGCACGGTGGTATTTCCTTGGAAGAAATGATGGTGCCATTTGTAGTTCTGGAACCTAAATAGTCTGAAAAAAAACTCAATAGATAAGTCCTAAAGTTTTAATTATTAGCAAAGCAATAGTGATCATTGAAAAGAAATTTAAAAGCTTGTAAAACAGTTCTTATATTTGATATTATTTACAATATGAAATAGATTTTTTCAAAAACCTCATAAAACCTCATTTTTTCGATTAAATGCTAGATATAATCTATAAAGAGTCAGATTTAGAAACACTCGCTGGTGTTTTGATTAA
>NW_002061325.1:5553-6376 GCF_000150275.1 Trichoplax adhaerens
AATATCAGAAAAATCTTGAATTTTGGACACACACTTGGACATGCGATTGAATCTTATTTTCTAGAGAATGATAAAAAAGAGACCTTACTCCATGGAGAAGCTATTGCCATTGGTATGGTATTGGAGGCCTTTTTATCTTGTGAATTGGTTCATTTATCAAAAAAGGAACTCATAGAAATTAAAGGGGTTTTCCATAAGCACTTTGATAAAATTATATTCTCAAATGATGATATTGAAAAATGCATCAGTTACCTTAAATTCGATAAAAAAAATACTCATGGGGCCGTTAAGTTTGCCTTAATTTCCAAAATTGGGAACCCTGTAATAGATGTTTTAGTTCCAGAAAGTAGTATTCGAGAAGCTTTTGAATACTATATGAATGCATAAGACTGAGCTCTCATTTGAAAAGCTAATTTAATTCCTTTAAGTAGCGCGTTTCAATAATATTAAAGTGGTGCATAAGATGTCCCGCTATGATAAAACCTGCAGCCGCTACACTCATATCTGAGCCACTGGCAGATCCCTTACACTTGAGCTGATCTTCAGAAAAGGACTCAAACATTGAAATGGTGGACACCCTGACATCTATGAGTTCTTTCTTTAAGGCATCTACAGTCCTATTACTGGCATTTGATTGAGGAACATATTCATTCTCATCAAAACCAGCTAAGGGCGTTTTGTCCCTTCTCGAAAAACGAAGCGCTCTGTATTGAAAAACCCTTTCTGCGTCTGCTAAATGAACCAATACTTCTGCAATAGTCCACTTTGAAGGTGCATAAGAAGTCGCTAGCTTAGAATGGTCTAATTTAAGAAAAGGCTGTCT
>NW_002061324.1:0-863 GCF_000150275.1 Trichoplax adhaerens
CCATTTCCTCATGGTAAAGCTTGAAGCAATCCACACACAAGCCGATCTAATTAGTTCACATTCAAAATAAAAAATTACAAATAAGAACTATTGCAATGCTTGCGACAATGTTATTTGCCTTACCTTGCATGAGCAGCTCTCAATCTTTTTCTCTCTTCTCCTTTTATATTTCTTGGAACATCGATGACATCTTCTGGACTTCTTGCTAGGTACCATCAAATGCATCTGGCTATCTTCGAACCTGTTGGAGCTAAGAAATCGCTTTCGACCTGTGTAAGTTGAAATTAATTCTATTAGCAGATTCTTGCGAAACTGCTTCTGTCCCCGTCGCTTTGGTTTTCCTGATCTGGTCTTCAAAGTATGATTGGCTGATTGTGTCATACAAACGAATGCATTCACAACTAACTGATCCAACAAAAACCAGATAAGGTACTTCCACCATTTCCTGGACTTCCTTGTAGTAGGATAGGCAGATCGTAGTTGATCTGTCCTATCTACGCCTCCCATAAACTTTGAGTATTGGGGCACCACTGATGGACAAGGAACCTCGATTGATGCACCATTCTTTCGCTTACATTTTATCGTAGTTGATGCTGGATTAGTGCAGGTTGACAACAACCGAACTGGGTTGTTGTCAAACCAAATCTAGGCGGTTAGTGGGCCACACTGAAAAGTGTTACTTTCCCCCCTACGTCGGACGACCTTGCCACGAAACTGCTGAGGCCAACCTTTACGGTGTTGCCTAGTCGTTCCGCAGCAATACACTCCTTTCGAGAGTCGCTCAAGGAAAAGGTCAGCACTGGTAAAGTAATTATCCACGTATACATGGAAATTCTTACCTTCCAGATCTGCTGTCAAATCTC
>NW_002061324.1:5552-6378 GCF_000150275.1 Trichoplax adhaerens
TACCGGGGGTAAGGTGCTAAGAAATGTTGCACACTTTTCTCTTTGCTTCTGGAAGAGTTCTCCAATCTTGCGAACTATTTCCGCCATAGCACCGTATACACCAAGTTGCCTTTCTGATAATAACGATGCATTTAAGCTTTCACTGATATTACTCGTCAACATGTCGAAGCGATTACCTTTGACATAACATTCAATAAACGCTTCCTTGTCAACGGTCATGATGTAGTCGTATGCAATTTGAGAAACACTATTTATCTCCTCCAATATCGAGTCAGATATCGAAGGTGTCTTCGCTCGCGCAAGTCGCCAGACGAGGCTATTTATATACTTGTTGTTGACTCGGCGCTTTAAATTCTCAACCAGGTACCATACACAGGGCGTGGGTAGCGGTAGGAAATGTGACGTCCAACGCATCTAGGAGCCCTTTTTGACGATCAGAAATAAACGTGGTGTCTTGCGTTAAACGATCACCGTAAGCGTTCCGTAAGCAGCCTAGGAACCAATTCCAGTTGTCGAAATTTTCTACCGCTACGCAAGCTGTTGCCAGTGGAACTATTGACCCAACTCCATCAATTCCCACGGCACTTACAATGACGCCTTGAGAGGCCGAAGTCATGTGAGTGCCATCTAAACTAATAACATTCCTAAGATGTTCAAAAGCGTTAATAGAACACCCAAGCGATATAAAACATCGACGAAATCTTCTTTCGATTATAGTACTTTCGGTATTTGTTCCTGGATTCTTGTTCCTCAATAAATCTAGGAACTTCACCATATTCGTGAAGCTATCCTTGTCCGCACCCTAGATGGTTTCGAGGCAAGCTAC
>NW_002061323.1:0-674 GCF_000150275.1 Trichoplax adhaerens
TGGAACGATGGTGGATCGACTTTTACCTTGGCTACAACAACAACATCAACATAAAGTGGGAATGGTATCGATCAAAGCCTAATTTGAATTTCTTTCCCATTTTATGCGTCTTATACTGGTCAATCGAGGAGAAAGATTTGAATTTATAGAACCAATTATTTCATGATTGATCACGTTATCGTATAGAGTAAAGGAGTGGATGAACGCGACTAATAAAAACCAAGCCAAATCTGCATTAGGATTGCCACAAGACGATTGCCCTTTTTACTGTATTCTTATTCGAGAAGGAGAACAAGATCAATCTATCTCCCTGCTATATCGTCTATCGGATGTTATCCACCGTTGGTATGCGAGTTGAAATAACTCCTTTCCCCCCCCAGATCATGTTGAGAAAACGATCCTCAATATCCAACTATCATTATTGATTGTCATTAAATCAGTGAAAGTTGCAATGACCGTTAAAAGGACGTCGAGGTTGCTCTTTCGCGACTATTCATGAATTATTGAATAATGAATTATTAGATCAGCGCCAGTAGCAATAACAAAAATTCAAGGGTGGTCGAGTTTTACTCTTTTAATCCTTAACCTATACAAGGTTGAGAAAACTACCCTTTAAGATTCATGTCTTCAATCTCTACTGCTATTACTCAATTATTACATCAGCGAAAGTGCCT